>NC_069504.1:723530688-723830688 GCF_027579735.1 Bombina bombina
GGAGCATCCTCTTCAAACAAAGTCCAACTGAAGAATGAAGGTTCCTTTAAATGACGTCATCCAAGATGGTGTCCCTTGAATTCCGATTGGCTGATAGAATTCTATCAGCCAATTGGAATTAAGGTAGAAAAAATCCTATTGGCTGCCTGATTATATCAGGCATAGGCTCACTATCAGCTAACTTATGTCAATATATAGACCAATACTTGCAGAAATATGTAGCCACCCTCCCCTCCTATCTAAAAGACTCTACAGAAGTCTTAAAAATTTTGAACGACTTGGAATGGGAGAATGATTATATCTTGGCCACGTGTGATGTATCAGTTCTATATACATGCATTGAACACCAAAAAGGCTTGGAAGCTATAGAATTCTATCTGAATAAGGACGACTCCCTACCTAAAGAGCAAAAGGAATTCATCCTTGATAGTATAAAATATATTCTCAACCATAATTTTTTTTTGTTTTTAACGATGATTTCTATCTTCAATTATGCGGCACAGTAATGGGAACCAGGTTTGCTCCCAGTTATGCCAATTTATTTATGGGTTTCTGGGAACACATCTTTTTGGATTCCGTAGATCTGGGAGCAAACCTGGTTCTCTATAAAAGATATATTGATGATATTTTGATTATCTGGAGAGGAAGTAGGGAAGATCTAGATTGGTTTATATCCCAAATGAATAACAATGAGAATAATCTAAGTTTCACCTATACCAGCAGTCCCTTCAATACCCAGTTTTTAGATCTAGATATCAGAATAGAAAATAATAAAATCTTAACCAAAACATATTTTAAACCAGTAGATGCAAATAATTATATACATCCATCCAGCTGTCACTTAGAGAGATGGAAAAGTAACATTCCAAAAAGTCAGTTTACTAGAATTCGAAAAAATTGCAATAATGAGGAGGACTATGTAATACAGTCCAATATTTTAACAAAAAATTTTGAAGAAAGGAGATATAAAAAAGAACAAATTGAAGCTGACAGACTAATCTGCCAAAATAAACCAAGAGAGCAACTGTTATGTAAACAGAAACAAAAAGATACTATCTGTAATAAAACATTTCTCCCTTTTATAACTCAATATAATTGCAATAGAGGGGTTATTGAAAAAATTATGAAGAAGTATTGGCCCATAATAAAAAAAGATGGAGTTTTGGGTCCAATCTTACCTGAATATCCAAAAATAGTTTATAAAAAGTAAAAAAATGTAAAGAATATGTTGGTGCCTACCGATTTGAAAAAGAAACAAAATATAAAGAACCAAAAAGATCTATGGGGAAAGGATCTGAGGGTTTTTTTCCATGTCTCTCATGGAAAGCCTGTAAATATGCAACTAAGAAAAAATATTTTAAATCTTCAGTTACAGGTAAAGAGTATCATATGAAAGAAACATACAGGTGTACTGATTGATGTATCCTATATCTTTTGGAATGCAGCTGTGGGGCACAATATGTAGGAGAATCAGAAAGGTAAGCCCGCGACCGTATTCGGGAACATATTTCATCAATTGAGCATATGGATGAGGAAAGGAATAAGGATCTCCCAGTACCGAAACATTTAAAAAAATGTAATAATGGTAATTTAAAACATTTTAACTATACTATTATTGATAGACTACAAAAAAAAACTGTAGAGGAGGGAATCCAATAAATGCTCTTCTAAGAACTGAAGCAAAATGGATCTTTGATTTAGGTACCCTGGCCCCTGCGGGCATGAATTTAGATTTTGATTTAGGCAGTTTTTTGAATGAATGATTTCGCAGTGCAACTATTTGTATCTTACATGCAGGCTTTTTTGGGTCCTCTGATGGACATCTCGGGTTCCAGGAGGGGTCCTGCATGATGCTACATTGGTGCTATGTGTCACCATTCTTATCTGTGTATATAGAATTTATTTATAAATAAGCCATCTTAGAATCCTATTTTTTGTGAAATCAGTATCACAATATGTATTCTTGTTAGACTCCCATGGATATCTTTTTATAGATCTATATATTAAACTAGGTTTTAAAACATTTTTTTTACAGTTACGGTGTCTTTGGTGTTTTAATTAGGGTATTTAAAATTCTTTTTATCCTGGTTTTAAAGTAAATCCGATTGTTTAGGATAGATATTTTATAAAATACTTTGCAAGTTGTTTTTCAGTCTATTTATGTACCCATTATGTGGATCTTCTGCTAATTTAAGCTTTTGAATCATATGTGAAATATTGCTTTAAATGACCCACTGCTCCACTATAAAAGGAGCCTTTTGACTACCATTTTATCAGAAGCTTGAGAAAGGACTTATCCGAAACGTGTTGCTTCTTGTTTTGGCCCAGTTAGGCCACCATAGTCTGCTACGTTGGACTTCTTCCACTTACCCGGCTTTCTGAAGCAAGGAACGGGCGATCAATCTAGACGCCGACGGGCGTCTCCCTGGAATGGAGCGGCTCAAAGATAACTTAACTGTAAGTTTGGATTGACACTTTTAAGTGTATTATTACTAGCATACTTTTGAGAAAAGCTCTTCTATCTGCATTTACAAAGTTTTCGACACCTTTAAACGAAGGAATAACACAGTGTTGGAAGAGTTTCCCTATCATACAGCATTGGATTCCCTTGTAACAGGATATATGATATAAGGAATCGCTCTAAGAGATGCTTGTCTTTTCTGCCTTTTTGCACAATAACATTGCCAGCTCCATATAAAATAACATTATCTGCTTACGCAAAGCAAAAATCTGCAGCCACTGCACTATTTTTCATTACAGCACTTTTCTTGCAATAATTGTGTGCAATTAACTAATAACTGGCTGTTGCAATCTTGCTTGCCCTTTTAACTTTTTATGTCAAACTTTTTATGTCATGATATTTATTATCATTTATTTGGGATCTTAGTACTTGTTCTATTTTACTCATATTGCCATAATTAATTTTTGTTATTGTTTTATTGTACACTAATTCACTATACACTAACTCACTGTATATACTAATCAATTTTTATTATTCATCTTTATTTTAATTTTATTTTTTTCTATTTTTGAATTGAATGTATTGTCATTTTTAAAGAGTCTTTTGTGTTGTCATAGGCCATTATACTGACTTCATCCCAATATATATGAAATACTTTTTAGATAGATTTTTATATTGAACAAAAATTAAAATTCATTTTACCTTATAAAAAAATCATCAACCTATTGATTTAGCTTTAGTGTCAGTTTATCTCAGACCTTTAGCGCAGGAAGATCTTCTATCTAAGAACATAGTATTAATCACTGAGTCAGAGAAACCTCTATGACTAAGCACTAGGCGTTCAATTTCCATACCTTCAAATTTAATGATTTGAGATCCTGATGGAAAAAATGGACCTTGAGACAGAAGGTCCAGACTTACTGGAAGTGGCCAAGGTTGGCAACTGGACATCCGAATAAGATCCACATACCAAAACCTGTGAGGCCATGCTGGAGCTACCAGCAACACAAACGATTGTTCCATGATGATTTTGGAGATCATTCTTGGAAGAAGAACTAGAGGCGGGAAAATATAAGCAGGTTGGTAACACCAAGGAAGTGTCAACGCATCCACTGCTTCCGCCTGAAGATCCCTGGACCTGGACAGGTACCTGGGAAGTTTCTTGTTTAGATGAGAAGCCATCAGATCTATTTCTGGAAGACCCCACATCTGAACAATCTGAGAAAACACATCTGGATGGAGGGACCACTCCCCCGGATGTAAAGTCTGACGACTGAGATAATCCGCTTCCCAATTGTCTACACCTGGGATATGTACTGCAGAAATTTAGACAAGAGCTGGATTCCACCCAAGAAAGTATCCAAGATACTTCTTTCATAGCTAGGGGACTGAGTCCCACCCTGATGATTGACATATGCCACAGTTGTGATATTGGCCTCTATTTATCAAGGTCTGTCGGACCTGATCCAACAGTGCGGATCAGGTCCGACAGACCTTGCTGAATACGGCGAGCAATACGCTCACCGTATTCAGCATTGCACCAGCAGCTCACAAGACCTGCTGGTGCAACGCCGCCCCCTGCAGACTAGCGGCCAATGGGCCGCCAGCAGGGGGGTGTCAATCAACCCGATCGTACTCGATCGGGTTGATTTCCGGAGATGTCTGTCCGCCTGCTCATAACAGACGGACAGGGTTATGGAGCAGTGGTCTTTGTGACCGCTGCTTCATAACTACTGTTTCTGGCGAGCCTGCAGGCTCGCCAGAAACACGGGGCATCAAGTTCCATTCGGAGCTTGATAAATATGCCCCATTGTCTGTCTGAAATCAAATGAACAGTTCTCTCTTCAACAGAGACCAAATCTGAAGAGCCCTGACAATTGCACGGAGTTCCAAAATATTAATTGGTAATCTCGCCTCTTGAGATTTCCAAACCCCTTGTGCTGTCAGAGATCCCCAAACAGCTGCCCAACCTGAAAGACTCGCATCTGTTGTGATCACAGTCCAGGTTGGATGAACAAAAGAGGCCCCTAGAACTATACAATGGTGATCTAACCACCAAGTCAGGGATAGTCGAACATTGGGATTTAAGGATATTAATTGTGATATCCTTGTATAATCCCTGCACCATTGATTCAGCATACAAAGCTGGAGAGGTCTCATATGAAAACGAGCAAAGGGGATTGCGTCCGATGCTGCAGTCATGAGACCAAAAACTTCCATGCACATAGCTACTGAAGGGAATGATTGAGACTGAAGGTTCCGACAAGCTGAAACCAATTTTAATTGTCTCTTGTCTGTTAGAGACAGAGTCATGGACATGGAAACCTAAAAAGGTGACCCTTGTCTGAGGAAACTGAATTGTGGGTGTGGTGAGGGGTGTATTTATAGGCATTTTGAGGTTTGGGAAACTTTGCCCCTCCTGGTAGGATTGTATATCCCATACGTCACTAGCTCATGGACTCTTGCCAATTACATGAAAGAAATATGTTTTATATGCTCTAGCCTATATAGATCCACATATATTAAAGCCCCAAGTATATCTTCAACAAGGTACTTGGTATATTAATGTTATATATATATATATATATATATATATATATATATATATATATATATATATATATATATATATATATATATATAATAATGTAATATATATATATATATATATATATATATATATACACACACAAGTAACTCTGCATAGTCTACTTACAACTGAATATTTTACTTTTACATGCCTGGGTATATACAGTTATATCTTTTGTACAACCGATTTATGTACAAATGATGATGCTGTTTTACATTCAAATTTAGTTCTTAGTGGCTACCAGGTGTTTCACCTGTGATTATACTCCAATTTTATACAGCTGCAGCTGAGTAAATAAGAGTAGACTTAAATCTGGGGATCTCACTAGGTACTGTTACCCTTTGATTACAACACAATTAATTTATTTTTTATTTACTGTAATTTACTCAAAACAATGATATGCTCATATGTTCTTACATTGACAGCAGTTCTCTCAGTCATTCAGAGCTAATGTAAAAAACCTATAGGTTGTATATACAAATCATTCCTTTCGGCAGTATATCTGGGTTTCATCCATATACTAGTTATGTAACCCTATCTATATATACTTTACAGTTATCTTAATATGTGTATTTTAACATATTTTTATTATAAAGAAAGTATCTGATGCAAGTTTTTCTTCAGCCCTCCTGTCCTTCAAAGACAAAGCAGATGCTGTGAAACAGAAATCACAGACTTATTCTCAGGAGCAGGTGTGATAAGGGGCAATAAGGTCATACCAGGTTCCTATTTTCATATGGCTCAAATGTATTTTTCCCCTGTTCTATGGCATTTATGCATCCTTTTTGCTTTCCTTTCTTTGTTTTTAGTGCTCACATCAACACTCGCCTGGGCTAGGCACCATCTGGAGGTCTCGAGGGATGCAAGGAGTTGGGTTCCCTCTGGAGGCGAGGTTACAACTCAACATTCTGGAACTCTGAGCATTAGCTAAAGCTCTTCAAGCCATGGTCCATTCTCAGTCAAGTCCCATCTCTATTTCTAATCAGACATCTTTACAGCAGTTGCATAAATAAACTATCAAGGAAAGACTTGCGCCTCCCTCCCCATGCAAGAAATGTCTCTCTTTCTTTCTGTTATGAATAGAGAAGGAAAGCTGTTCTCTAACATCTTTATATTCAAGGAGTGAACAACTGAGAAGAAGACTACTTATTTGTTCAGTCAGGGGAATGGGTTCTTCATCAAGGCATATTCGACCAGCTTATTCTAAAGTAGGTTCTACCATATATAGGTCTAATGATGTGCAAGCTGAATCACAGCTTCAAGCATATTGTGCCAGATATAGAGACTCCAAAGCACTATGATAGATGCCTTAGTTTGTCCCTGAATATTTCATTTAACACTAATGTTTTCCCAATTTGTTCTTCTTTCAAGTGTCATTGCAAGAATGAAATAGGATTCCGCTTCAGTAATTCTTATAGCTTTGGCGTGGTCCTGCAGAACTTGGTATGCAGACCTAATATACAAAAAATGGGATAGAGAGTGGACGCCTAAAAAAGGCAAATCTAGCAAGAAGCTGATAAATTGGAATATGGTAACACTCAAAAGAGTTTATATGATCTTTAGGAACTATTTAGAAATTTTAAAAGATACACTTGCATTGGTTGAAATATATATAAATAATATATTTATTCATAAAAAACATAAATTCTTAAAATATAAATGCCTAAAAGAGTATCTACATAAAACAATTGTATTTATTAAAAAAAATCAGTTATATTTATAAACCTTTAATCCTCACGCTACATATATTAAATAATGTTGAAGTGCACACAGTAATTATTTACCCCAAAGATAACGATTATTGTACCAGATATATAAATAAATAAAAGCAATTGCACACAATAGATAAATGCACAAATGTATGTTTTTGCCCACAGTGGATAATAAATAAGGTAAAACTAGGATAAGGGTATATATTCTAACTCTGCAGCAGACAGAAGTTAGTGTGCCTGAGATAAGCAATCAAGCAAATAAAGCGTCCAAGATGAAAATGTATATATTAAGTCAGTATGGCAATGATAGGTCTGTAGCCAGTTGTATCCAATTTCACACACTTTCTAGTGTGTACAAGTTATGAAAGATAGATGGTACCTTAGAGTGTACCTTGGATCTCCGAGTAATTTGTATCCATAGCAGACCTAATTCAGATGTCTTCTCTTCCTACAAGGACCCTACCTCTAAGGAAGTATCTTCTGTCTCAAAGACCTCTGTTTCACCCAGATCTCAGTTTGCAGTATTTGACGGTATGAAGGTTAAAAGCCTAGACCTCAAGATCAGTGGTTTCTCAGACTAAGATATCTATACTTTGCTTCATGCAAGTAAGCCAGTTAAGCAAAGAATTGATCATAACAACATCTTGAAAGCTTACTTTCTTTGTTGTTATTCTTGAGGTTTCTTCTTGGAAATCCTTTAAAATTCACAGAATACCTCAGTTCCTTCGGGTAAGGACCTATCAGCTAGTTCTCTAAAGGCTCAGATATTGAATTAACTGGCTTGTTTCTCAAAAGATTGGTTAAGTTGCCAGATGTTCAAACTTTTTTGTCACGCCCTGGTGAGAATTTTTCCTGTTAGACCAATTTCTCCTCATTTAAACTTTAATTTAGTTATCTCTGTTCTGCAAGGTTCTCCTTTTGAACCTATGCATATTTTAGACTTTAAACTGTTGTTCTGGAAGTTTTTTCTTTCTGTGGACCAAATATGATTTTCTTCTGAAGGTGTTATCTTTAGAAAATATTAATCAGGAAATAGTTCCTTCTTTGTGTCCAAAGCCTTCTAATCCAAAGGAAAAATTACTTCACAACCTAGATGTTGTCAGAGCTTTAAAGTTCTATATTCATGCAACTAAAAAGTTTAGACAAACTTCCAGTTTGTTTGTCCACTACCCTGGAACTAGGAAGGATCAGAAAGCTGTGGCAGTGGCCCTGGCATTCTGTCTCAAGCAAACTATTCATAAGGCTTACTTGGTTGCGGTAAATCCACCACCAAAGAGAGTAACTGCTAACTCTATGAGATAAGCATCTACTTCCTAGGCTTTCAAGGATGATGCCTCATTGGAACAGATTTGCAAGGCGGCAACTTGGTCTTCTCTTCACACTTTTTTCCAAATTTTATCATTTGACATTTATGCTTCTTCTGATGCAGCTTTTGGCAGGAAAGTCCTTCAGGCAAATAGGAACTGCCTACTTTTTGTCCCATTCTTAACGTGGACTCTCAGCTTGGGTATTCTATCCCATATTATGAAGCTATGGACTCTCATCAGGTAAGAAGAAAAGCATAATTTATACTTATCGATGCATTTATTTCCTTCAGTGTGATGAAAGTCCATAGCCCCCACCCTATTTTGGAATATGGTTGACAGTTTTCATTTGCACCTTGCAACCCTGCTTTCTGTCTTTCCTACTTTTTTCTGTCTGTGGGAGGGGCTAACACACTGTGAAGGTTCTTGAACTTCTCCTGATAGGCTGGAATATATCCCACGTGTTATGAAGTAATGGACTCTCATCAGCCAGATGGAAATAAATGTATCGGTAAGTATAATATCTGTTGTTCGAGTCTATACATAGCAGAAGTGTATTTTTCCTAGTGTATTTATATATTGAATCTGATATATTTTGGTGAAAGGCATACAATCCCTATAGCTAGCACACATGATGATTGTGGTAGCAACTTGTCATATGTTTGTGCAGGAGAATATTGCCTTTTGAAGACCATTGGGAGAGGCAATTTTCGAAAAGTGAAACTGTCTCTGCACACACTGATTGGCAAAGTATGTGCTGTCAAGATCCATGATAAAACTCATCTTAGTCCCTTGGGACTGAAGAAGCTGTATTGTGAGAGCCATATATTACAGAAACTTAATCACCCTAACATAGCAAGGTTGTTTGATTCTTTTGAAACCACAGACAACCTTTACCTGGTAATGGAGCTCACCTGTGCAGGTGATGTTTTTAAATATATATGTGATCATAGGACAATACCAGAGATAGAAGTAAGTAGGCTGTTCCATAAGGTCATCTCTGCAGTCAACTGCTGTCATGAAAAAAACGTGGCACACAGGAACCTGAAGCCTTACAAATCTGTTGTTGGACTGCAATAATAACATCAAATTCACTGACTTTGCCTTGAGTGACACCTTTATACCTGGGACCAAGCTAACAACATCCTGCGGAACACCTACCCATATGGCACCAGAAATTCTCCAAAGCAAGCTTTAACATGGACCAGAGGTTGATGTCTGGAGTCTGGGATTTACCCTGCTTTTAAATACAATACTGCGCAGTCAGTATCCCATCCCTTCACACCTGTCTAATCAGTGTAAAGATTTACACTCCTTGTTAAACTCCTTGTTATAAACCCAGAGAGGAAAACTGCAGGGAATTCTAAAACACCCATGGTTAAATAAGGCCCCGAAGAACATGAGCCAAAGCTGCCTATGGAGTTTGATCAAAATCATGAAGCTCCCAAACCCACAGCTGGTCCAGTCAAGATAAAAGAGGGATAAAACATCTTGAAAAGTACGAAATCTATAAACAACAATAATTTTCCTTAACCAAAGAAGTTGAATCTAGACCAAAATCGTAGACAACACCAATATGAGGAAGAAAGGCAAAATAGGACAATATTTCAACAACTGTAGGACCAGGTTCGACGATTTATCACCTGGCTACGACAACATTTCAATTTTGGCCGTTCTTTGGGAAACACTAACTGGATTAAACCTCCATTCGTTTTCCAGCGCAGTGGGCGCTAACATGTTATAACCCAAGTTTCCTTTTCTGTAAACACCAAGGAGGGACAGTTATTAATGGGTCACTAGAATTTGCAACCAACGACTATGTGTAATATGACAGTGTTAAGTCTGGAGTCTGCACTTACACTTCGAACAGGAATTAGAAAACTCAAAATTATTAGAATTAAATTACAGGAAAAGGGGACAACATAAATAATGAAAGTATATTGCAAAGTTTGTTTTTTAACTACATATAACTAAAAATGAATATATTACAATTTTGAAGTGTTTAATACATCTTAAAAGAGCCATAAAGTATCTTAAAACAATAATACAATTGTGAAGTATAATATTTAATCAGTGTACCTATGACGTTTGTAATCTGCGAACCACAGTTAACCCCTTATTATCTGCCCCATCAATTGCTCTCTTACAGAGTCCCCCACCAGTTTACCATATATGGTTTTTGCATTCTGTACTCAGCGTTTAGTAGAACGCAGTCTTGGAAGTATGTGAGCATGCTCGCATGCACAGTATGTTTTGAAAATGTTGAGCTTGACGTAATTCATGAACTAGTAGTCGCATAAAGCAATGCGCACTTGTCTAGGGGAGGAGGGGTACGTCCTCTTTATATGTAGTATGCATGGCTTTCTACCATGCACACTACCATAGCAGCCAGTAATGTGCTTTTGCGCATGCTAGCGCACCTACAATGTGTGCGCGATTAAAGAGGAACCTGATAGCATAATAAAGGTAGTGTTATTACTAATAACAGAGGGTAGATCTAGGGGCTAAGTGCAATATTAAAAATGTGTAGATCATGCAAATCTTTAAAAATGACTTACTTTTATTTGAACCAAACTCAAACATTCCAATACAAACAGTGAATACATGTCTTGCTGATCTCCTGGGATGGATGAATGTCACTTGGTTTAAACTAAACCATGACAAAATAGAAGTACTTGAGAATGGGCAGAGGGAGCATGATGAAAACTTAGTCGCAACAAGATCAACTAATTGGTGCAAAATGTGGAGGATCAAAATAACAACCTCAGAACTAGTAAGAAATCTTTTTGTTATGCTTGACAGTGGACTTTTCCTAAAATATCATGTCAGCCACAGTCCAAACCTAAATTTCTCAGTAAAAGAATATAAAAAGGATCAATCACCTGATTCCTGCAGAGGGTCTTCCCACAATCCTCCAATGCTTTGGTGGCATCTTGTTTGGATTATTGCAATGCACTTTATTATGGTTTCCTTGAAAAAAACTACTCCATTGCCTTCAATTGGTACAAACCACTGCAGCAAGGCTGCTAATTGGCCAGTCAAAATTCTGCTGTGTGAGGGGCATGTCCAAACAGCGACTCTGAACGGTCGCACATTTCTAGAGCTCCGGGTGATGAGCTAATAATTTGCCGGTTATTGCTTGATATCTACAGCAACGAGGGCTCCCACGACTGGTCTCGTGAACATACAATATTAGATATGCTAAAAACTTTCAGTTTGCTGTATCAATGAACCCAGGGCTGGAAAAGGACTCTTGAGGCCTGTAGTGATGGCGTATCTGCAAGCCGCGCCTCCCCCCCGGACTCCTCTGGGGTGTATGGCCGGAGCTGTTTGTGCTTTTGACTAGTGTCGACACATTGGATTGCCTGCAACTTTTTACAACGCTGACGCTGATAGCGGAATTTTAAACAGCACGACAAAATCCATTATGCTAAACGCTACAGTTACAATGCGAGGTAAACCTCTTCTTGACAGATGGGACAAGAGTCTCACCAGGTTGGAGGAACTCTTACAACCCCTGTCTGAGAGCGAACTACAACTCCTTATAACAAGGCTACCTAATGCTACAGACTCAGTACAATCAACACAGCAACTCACGGGCCAGAGATTCGAATTGTATATGGAGCCCACGAGGGTTACTGCTGCTAACAAATGGTATAGGTATGGTCTAGGGAGCGCCTCACAATGGGCAGGGATATTAGAATAACACTAAACTAATATGTATGGTATAATACAAATTTAATAAAACATGTTAAAAGATTACACTGTGTTAAAATCACTCAACACAACAATATATCAATTCTCATAAATTAAAATCACAAAAATACACAGAAATGTTCATGGATCCATGATTACAATACAGAATTAAAATACAAATAAAATAAAACCATGTAACCGTAGTAGCAAAACGTGCAGTCCTAAATGGTTAAAATAGTCTGCTAAATGAATTGCTCCTAATTGATTAATACGGCTGGCAGTCCCAAAAATGGCAATCTAGAATGCCGGTCTGACAATATAGGTGAAAAAATAGATGAACAACTTATATTAAACAATATATTGTGTCTCCAAATATGGTGGAAAGAAAATTAGGTTCCAGGATGTGAGTTAATGTTCCAAGTCCCTTATGGGTGATCCAACCTTTGATAGGTATATCCTATAGGTAGTAAATGTGAAGGTGTCCAAGAAGGGGATGAAAAAGTGTGTGCTTTAAAAATGCAACAAAAAATTCAACAAAAAATTGGTGTCCTTGAGGTGTAGCAAAATATATAAAAATGTGGAAAAAATTGGTGAAAAAAATTAGTGGAAAAAATTATTTAACAGTAATTTAATCCTTAAATGACAGAAAAGTAAATAATAATGAAGTGTTTGTTCAGATATCCTAAATCCAAAAAATATATAAATATAAAAAAGATTCCCAGTGTACCTGTGGAATACAAAAAACAAATAGTGCAATAACGCTAAATTAGTCCTATACTAAATGAAATGAGGCTTACCATCAATAGCCAACGCATTTCGGCCCTTCCTTGGGCCTTTCTCAAGACTTTTCCCAAGGAATCCTTTTTATATTTATATATTTTTTGGATTTAGGATATCTGAACCAACACTTCATTATTATTTACTTTTCTGTCATTTAAGGATTAAATTACTGTTAAATAATTTTTCCACTAATTTTTTCACCAATTTTTTCCACATTTTTATATATTTTGCTACACCTCAAGGACACCAATTTTTTGTTGAATTTTTTGTTGCATTTTTAAAGCAGACACTTTTTCATCCCCTTCTTGGACACCTTCACATTTACTACCTATAGGATATACCTATCAAAGGTTGGATCACCCATAAGGGACTTGGAACATTAACTCACATCCTGGAACCTAATTTTCTTTCCACCATATTTGGAGACACAATATATTGTTTAATATAAGTTGTTCATCTATTTTTTCACCTATATTGTCAGACCGGCATTCTAGATTGCCATTTTTGGGACTGCCAGCCGTATTAATCAATTAGGAGCAATTCATTTAGCAGACTATTTTAACCATTTAGGACTGCACGTTTTGCTACTACGGTTACATGGTTTTATTTTATTTGTATTTTAATTCTGTATTGTAATCATGGATCCATGAACATTTCTGTGTATTTTTGTGATTTTAATTTATGAGAATTGATATATTGTTGTGTTGAGTGATTTTAACACAGTGTAATCTTTTAACATGTTTTATTAAATTTGTATTATACTATACAAATTAGTTTAGTGTTATTCTAATATCCCTGCCCATTGTGAGGCGCTCCCTAGACCATACCTATACCATTTCTTAGAATCTGAAGACAAACTAGGTGTCTTACTTTTTCTGGGGAGCCAGTAGGATATAGGAGAGGCGCTGTGAGAAACCCAATAATTTACTGCTGCTAACACACAAATAAATGGAGAACCCTTGCAGCAGGACAATATCCCAATACCTCTGCTCAGTCTAGCGGACCAGATCGGATTAACAGAAGGTGTATTTCGGAACAGCCCAAGTGCAGAATATATACACCCAGCACAGAGGGATATGATACAACAACGCAACCACCAAGCAAAGATGGCGCCTGAAAGCACGGAAGCAATAAGCCGCAGCAGAAAAGGCCATAAAGGAGGTGTAAAGAAACCTTCTAGTCTTAGCCCAGAGATACCAAGTCTGCTTTGCCAGAGCGGACTCGAGCCGGTGTCGGCGGAACTGCCTTGGAGTCCTGGGGAGAGCTCCGGGGGGACTGCGATCCCTGAGGTAGCAAGTTATCTGAGCTCTAGCGATCTTCCAGAAATCCTCTTAGGTAGACATGGTTCTCAAAAAGCAGCGCAGAAGATGAGTCAGTTTATTTTTGACCTCGCCAAGATCAAAACCAAGAAGGGGCTCCCAACACAAGTGTTTGCTGTGGACTAGCAGACGTTGTGCAGAGTATATAGAGTGGAGATATATGATACTTTAGTTAAGCATTTCAGTTCTGCATAGTTTCAGCATAAAAGTTCTCTTCTGTGTTAGTATGTTATTATATATGCACATGGGAATCGGGGGTTGTTCGGGGGGCATTGTTTTTCTATATACTGCTTATTATAAATCCTCTGTACCCAATCCCACAATAGTTCTTTATACACAATAGAAGGGTGGAGAAAAGCTCACCACTCAGGCAATCATATTGGCTGAAGTTATCACCTCGCATGTACATAAAGTTGTATAGTAATATGCCCTCGTTCTTCTTTACATTTGACAGATAGATGTGTGTCCTGGGGGTTAGGGGGGGCTTTTGGGCAAAACACTACTTTAACTATACAGAAGGTGGGCCACCAGAACCTAGGGTATGCCAAATTAGGCGGCGGTGAAGAAACATTAAAATAGTCTTGTCTAATGGTCTACGACCGGGATCATGGGATAGACATAACACCTACAGTAAACCGCACCTAGGTCATCTCTGCCACTCTTAGACATATATATATGACTTATTAGCATAGCTACTCACTTATAGTTATCACCCTCCTCCTATTAATTACTCTTGTAAATATGGAAACTCAGCCAATGCCCCCGGTCTGAGTCTGTAGATTATCCAACACGAATGTGAATATGCCTTACTCATCTAGAACAGACGAAAAAACTACACGCACAGCTGGTTATTTAATGTTATCTCTTTACAATAGAGAGTTGTATTATTATATATTATAATTGTTCTACGGTTAATGGTTTGTGTCGATATGTTTTGTGAATGTACTGTGTTCAGCTCTGGCCTCAGCGTCTGGTTTATAATTTGTTTATATCACATCTGTAACATTCCTATTTTAGCAGGATGCTGATTTTTTTGTTTTGTTTTGGAATTATAACACCCCCTGGACTTTATCAAAATCTCTTGGAGAGGTCCAAAAGTGACCTATTATATCAAATTGGGGGAAGAAAATTGAGGACTCTAATTCTACATATTTACTCTTGTTAAGACTAATGGATGCTATTCTGTGTTATGTCTATATATATAAGTATTTATGCTTTTTGTCCTCAATAAAAATATTAAAATAAAAAAATAAAAATAAAATTCTGCTGTGTGGCACCTCATCCATCCTCCACTACATGCACGGGTTGCCAACAAAATGGTGCATAACATTAAAGATAGGCCTGCTATTTTACAAAGCTTTGCTCAATTAGGGACCAGTCTATCTAAAATAATTACTGGTGCTCAATGCCCCAACACGCACTCCTTGATCAACGCGTGCCCTGAAGCTACCAGAAACCAGCAACAAGAAATGTTTAAATTGTCATTGGTGAGTGTGCGCTATATATATATATATATATATATATATATATATATATATATATGTATATATATATATATATATATATATATATATATATATATATATATATATATATATATATATATATATATATATATATACTAAAGTTACAGTCTCAGAGTAGAATGAGTACACATTCTATATTCCAGGCAGTATTCTTAAAATCCACTGGGTGCATTTCCCACAGCATGGAAAGCACTCTAAGAGCAAAGCAGAGTCCACATCCACTGAATCAGGCAGCTAACCCAAATGTAAACTGGGAAAAAATCATACTAAAAGATTTTCCATAGATAAACAACTGAAGCTGGCTGTCACTTATATACAAGAAACTGTGAATATTAAAAACCTAAAGTATATGATTAATTACAGTTATTTCTTAAGGGATAACAAAGCCAAGTGCCTCACCACAACTCCCCAATCCTAACTACAGTTTTCCATGCTAGCTTTTTTATTTTTATTTTAAAGAACGCTGTTTTTACCTGTGAGTGTGTTGTGTTTTCCCTACAAATACCTGTAAACCATGGTAATGAACTTAAATCTCAGCGTACACTGGATGCAAATGCCACATCCCTGGCAGTAATCTTAGCATTCACAACTAGAGCTGAACACACAGGTACAATTAGCATGCACTTGTGTGGATGGTAATATATACAACATATTAACAACCAACCGAGGTTGCTAATTTGTGCCTGCACACATTTGTCTCTTGTTATTGGCTAACTAGATGTGTTCAGCTAGCTGTCAATAGTGCAATGAAGCAAATTTGATCATAGAAGTATATTGGAAAGTTGTTTAAAATGATATGTTCTATCTGAATCATAAAAGAAAATTTTTGGGCTTACTATCCCTTTAATGTGATGTCATCATTGCCACTGTGTACAAGTGCTTCTATGACATAACAAAGACATCAAGCTTTGGGATATTATAAATTCAGGAGTAAAGAATCTGAATTACTGGTACCGTGAGCTCTGAAAATTAACCAGAGGTCTGACCTCCCCCAATTGCCCCCAAAATACATTGGATTGTTCCTTTATTAATATAATAAATATGAGCATCTTTAATTGATAAAAAAAAACCTGCATAAAGCAGTTTTAGGGGGTAAAAGTGTGAGGATGTGAGGTGTTAGAAAAAATATGTCATTGAAAAGTGGCTTTACATTGCGGTCTATGAGGACTGTGTTATTACTATGAATATATATGTATATGCTTATATACAGAAATAGTTTTGTGTTAAAATGTGTATACAGATATAAACACTTAAATATAGATGTATATATTCATACTTTACACTTTGCTGCCCATTGCTGCGTGACTTACCCCTTCACTGCGCTAGGTTCTCTGTAGTGATGTCGCGAACAGTTCGCCGGAGAACAGTTCCCGGCGATCTTAGCTTGTTCGCGTTCGCCGCGGCGGGTGAACAAATGCGATGTTCGATCCGCCCCCTATTCATCATCATTGAGTAAACTTTGACCCTGTATCTCACAGTCTGCAGACACATTTCAGCCAATCAGCAGCAGACACTCCCTCCCAGACCCTCCCAGCTCCTGGGCAGCAGCCATTTTAGATTCATTATGATCCTGCATTCTTAGTGAGAGGAGTGATAGTGCTGCTGCTGGTTATTTTATACGGAAATTGATAGCTAGGCTAGTGTATTCAGTGTCCACTACAGTCCTGAAGGACTCACCTGATCTCTGCTGTAAGGACAGCACCCCAAAAAGCCCTTTTTAGGGCTAGAACTTCAGTCGTTTTTTTTTTTTTTGTAATCTAATTGCATTTGCATGCCTGTCAGCCTGTGTGTGAGGCTCACAGCATATAGCGTGCCTACTTGCTCACTGCCACCACTCATATCTGGTGTAACATTAGTGTAAATTTAAAAAAAAAAACTTTTACATCAGTTTGCTAGTGTAATCTAATTTCAGTTGCCAGCAGGCCTGTGTGTCAGGCTCACAGCATATACTGTGATTAATTGCTCTGTGCCACGACTCATATCTGGTGTAACATTAGTGTAAATGTTTTAAAAAAAAACTTTTACATCAGTCTGCTATTGTAATCTAATTTCAGTTGCCAGGCCAGCCTGCCACTGCCAGCCTCAGTGCCACCACTCATATCTGGTGTAACATTAGTGTAAATTAAAAAAAAAAAAAACTTTTACATCAGTCTGCTAGTGTTATTTAATTTTAGTTGCCAGGCCAGCCTGCCACTAGTGCCAGCCTGTGTGTCAGACTCACAGCATATACTGTGCCTACTTCCATCCTCAGTGCCACCACTCATATCTGTTGTAACATTAGTGTAAACATTTTTTAAAAAAAAACTTTTACATCAGTCTGCTAGTGTTATTAAATTTTAGTTGCCAGGCCAGCCTGCCACTAGTGCCAGCCTGTGTGTCAGGCTCCCAGCATATACTGTGCCTACTTCCATCCTCAGTGCCACCACTCATATCTGTTGTAACATTAGTGTAAATTTTTTAACAAAAATGTTTTACATCAGTCTGCTAGTGTTATTTAATTTTAGTTGCCAGGCCAGCCTGCCACTAGTGCCGCCAGCCTGTGTGTCAGCCTCACAGCATATACTGTGCCTACTTCCATCCTCAGTGCCACCACTCATATCTGTTGTGACATTAGTGTAAACATTTTTAAAAAAAACTTTTACATCAGTCTGCTAGTGTTATTTGATTTTAGTTGCCAGGCCAGCCTGCCACTAGTGCCAGCCTGTGTGTCAGGCTCACAGCATATACTGTGCCTACTTCCATCCTCAGTGCTACCACTCATATCTGTTGTAACATTAGTGTAAAATTTAAAAAAAAACCTTTTACATCAGTCTGCTAGTGTTATTTAATTTTAGTTGCCAGGCCAGCCTGCCACTAGTGCCAGCCTGTGTGTCAGGCTCACAGCATATACTGTGCCTACTTCCATCCTCAGTGCCACCACTCATATCTGTTGTAACATTAGTGTAAATTTATAAAAAAAAAACTTTTACATCAGTCTGCTAGTGTTATTTAATTTTAGTTGCCAGGCCAGCCTGCCACTAGTGCCGCCAGCCTGTGTGTCAGGCTCCCAGCATATACTGTGCCTACTTCCATCCTCAGTGCCACCACTCATATCTGTTGTAACATTAGTGTAACTTTTTAAAAAAAAACTTTTACATCAGTCTGCTAGTGATATTTCATTTTAGTTGCCAGGCCAGCCTGCTACTAGTGCCGCCAGCCTGTGTGTCAGCCTCAAAGCATATAATGTGCCTACTTCCATCCTCAGTGCCACCACTCATATCTTTCGTGACATTAGTGTAAATTTTTTCCAAACAATTTAGGAATGTTAGGTGATTTATGCCCTTTATGGATTAAAACCAGACTCTGCATCAACTATGTAATTTTCCGTGGGAGTTTTGCCATGGATCCCCCTCCGGCATGCCACAGTCCAGGTATTAGTCCCCTTGAAACAACTTTTCCATCACTATTGTGGCCAGAAAGAGTCCCTGTTGGTTTTAAAGTTTACCTGCCTATTGAAGTCAATGGCGGTTCGCCCGGTTCGCCGGTTCGCGAACAGTTGCGGAAGTTCGAGTTCGCCGTTCGTGAACCGAAATTTTTAGGTTTGCAACATCACTAGTTCTCTGCTGTGACTATCAGCATGAAAACGAGGCTTCCATTGGAGCCTATGGACAAACAAATATGTCCACAGCACTTATATTTCAAGCCTTTTTCTTTATTTTTACAAAAAACAACAGCACAATATGCAATGTTTCGAGTCTCAGCTCTTAATCATGCATGGGTTAAACAGAATTCAAACTTCCTTAAAAATGCTAATTTTCACGCCACCTAGGTGGTCACCATATTTTTCTTTCTGTTACCGCCACCTATTGACATGAAGCATCTATTACAATTTACCTTTTACTTTTTTTCATTAAATCCATTTCTAAACAATGTAACTTATGTGTACAATTGTATCCTTAATACATAAAATCAAGACTATACAAATTTCCTTTTCCCCTAAACTGTTCTGATCCAAACTACAGATATATTACAGGACACACTACATTTTCATTTAGGACTAATTTACAAAAATATTTACCATTCTTAGACCTTATTTAGACCTTTGGTATACATTGTGTCTAATTCATAGATCTAGAACATCTAGATAGCTTTTCTCTATCCATTCCATTTCTCTGTGGTTTCACTATAGCTATAATTTGCCATCTCAACTGACTTATTTGATGGCCCTTTTCTAAGAAATAGTTTGCTATGGGAGCTTGAGAGTCCTTGGTTCTAATATTGGAACAATGTTGACACATATGTTCTTGTGCTTTACGGTTGATTCCCCTATATAGATCATAGAACAGGGACACTTAATCATGTATATAAAATATGATGTTTCTCCAGTAACTAGATGTTTAATCTTGTACTTCTTTCTACTTCTAGGGTGTGTAAATTCCTTACCATTTATAATAGAACTACAACTTATGCATCCAATACATGGATAACAGCCTACACTCTTTTTGTTATCAATAGATGTCTGTATCATGTTTTTCTTAAGGCCTATGTCTCTTAAACTTTTAACTCTACTGTATGCCATTAGGGGGATGGATTTGAAAGACATTTTTATTACAATCCTTTAATACATGCCAATATCTACGTAGAATCTTGGATACAGCTTCGCTATGTGTACCAAATTGTGAGACAAAAAACATACGCTCATTCTTAATCTTATCCTCTCCTGTTGGTTTTTTATCCAATGGCTCTAAATGGTGTTTAATCAACTGTTTTGGGTATCCCCTTTTCACAAATTTTTCTTCCATTTCTCTGAGCCTTAAATCAAAAAATTTCTCCTCACTCACTATCCTTTTTACTCTCAGTAACTGACTCTTTGGAAGTGAGTCTACTAATTTTCTTGAATGGAAACTATCATAGATTAACAAAGTATTTCTATCTGTACTAGATCACATTGGATAGTGTTACCTTTTATAGACCAATGTATCTAAAAAGGCTACAGATGTTTCACTATAGTTCACTGAGAACTCTAGACCCCTGACTTCTGAATTTAATGTGTGTACTAACTTTAAGAGGTATTTTTCATCACCCCACCATACGCCAAATATAACATCTATATAGCGCCACAAAATGGTGCCATATCAAATAAAGTCTCTATTTTCATAGATGATTTTTTCTTCTATAGAATTCATAAATAAATTGGTGTATGATGGGGCGACATTAGACCCCATGGGTTAGATTTATCAAGCTGTCAATCAGCCCCAATGCATTTGTTTCTGTGCCAGCCTTTAGGCTCGCCGGTAATAAGAGTTAAGAAGCAGCGGTCTTAAGACCGTTGCTCCTTAACTCGTCTGCCACCTCTGAGGCAGCGGACAGCAATCAGCCTGATTAGATACGATCGGGTTGATTGACACCCCCTGCTATCGGCGAATCTGCAGGGGCAGCATTGCACAAGTATTTCACAAGGAATGCTTGTGCAATGATAAATGCAGACAGCGTATGCTCATGTCCGCCCGCACATTGATAATTCGGCCCCCATAGCTGTACCCCTGACCTAGATGTACCAATCATCCAATCATAAAACCAGACGTAGTAATTCTTCAACAGTGTTGAATTGTTTATTGGAATATGATCTTTCTCTAAGCATATGACTGACAATCTGGATGCCTGTTTCCTGTTTAATGGATGTACAGTGGCTTTTTACATCCATAGTAAATAATAAAAATGCATCTGATGGAAGGTGTACATCTTTGACCTTTTTGGTAAAGTCTCTTGTGTCTATTATATCTCATTTTTATCACTTCTTGTTGTAAGAATTTATCCAAAAAGGTTGCAATCTATGTAAACACCGAATCTACACTAGAGACTATGGGGGTTGATTTAACAAGCAGCGAATGCTGCAATCAACCCTTGAAGTTTACCGCTTGCCAGAAACATAAGTTAAGAAGCAGCGGTCGTAAAATATATATACTGTATATATTTAGTATGAGATTTGCACCCACAACTTAGTTGGGGGAAAAATACTTACTCCCAATTCCCCATGAACAAGTTTGCATAACTAGGGGGAAATCTCATACCCATAGCTGTCCCTCTGACCTGCAGATGAAATTTGCCATTGAAAGAAAAATTGTTATTATCTAAAATGAAAGATATACTATCAATAATATATTTTTTACAACAGCTATCTAATGTTGGTGTATACTGAGGAGACATAGCAGGTCACTAGAACAATCTTTTTCCCATTTTTTATTACTCAAAATATTGTCTTTTAAAACATTATTAGGTGAAACACAATCGCCGAGATTACGAGTCTTGTGTTAGCTTTAAAAAGCAGCGTTGAGGGGTCCCAACGCTGCTTTTTAACGCCCGCTGGTATTACGAGTCTGACAGGTAAAGGTGGACCGCTCATTTTTTTTCCGCGATTTTCGCATACCGCAAATCCCCTTACATAAAACTCTTAACTAAAGTGATAAAAAGTAAACTAACATCAATAAACTACCTATTAACCCCTAAACCGAGCCCCCCCCACATCGCAAACACTTTAATAAATTATTTAACCCCTAATCTGCCGACCAGACATCGCCGCCACTGTAATAAATATATTAACCCCTAATCTGCCGTCCCTAACATCGCCGACACCTATCTACATTTATTAACCCCTAATCTGTCGCCCCCAACTTCGCTGCTACTATATTAAATTTATTAACCCCTAAACCTAAGTCTAACCCTAAGTCTAACCCCCCTAACTTAAATATAATTTAATTAAAACAAAATAAAATTACTACAATTAAATAAATTAATCCTATTTAAAACTAAATACTTACCTATAAAATAAACTCTAAGCTAGCTACAATATAACTAATAGTTACATTGTAGCTAGCTTAGGATTTATAGTTTTTTTACAGGCAACTTTGTATTTATTTTAACTAGGTAGAATAGTTATTAAATAGTTATTAACTATTTAATAACTACCTAGTTAAAATAAGTACAAATTTACCTGTAAAATAAATCCTAACCTAAATTACAATTACACCTAACACTACACTATCAATAAATTAATTACATAAACTAACTACAATTAACTACAATTAAATTAAATAAACTAAAGTACAACCCCCCCCCACTAAATTACAGAAAATAAAAAAATAATTACAATTTTTTTAAGCTAATTACACCTACTGTAATCCCCCTAATAAAATAAAAAAGCCCCCCAAAATAATAAAATTTCCTACCCTACACTAAATTACAAATAACCCTTAAAAGGGCCTTTTGCGGGGCATTGCCCCAAAGTAATCAGCTCTTTTACCTGTAAAAAAAAAAGACAATACCCCCCAACATTAAAACCCACCACCCACACAACCAGCCCTACTCTAAAACCCACCCAATCCCCCCTTAATAAAACCTAACACTACCCCCTTGAAGATCACCCTACCTTGAGCCGTCTTCACCCAGCCGGGCACAAGTGGACCTCCAGAGGGGCAGAAGTCTTCATCCGATCTGGCCAGAAGAGAACATCCAGACCGGCAGAAGTCTTCTTCCAGGCGGCATCTTCTATCTTCTTCCATCCGGAGCAGAGGGGTTCCATCTTGAAGACATCCGACGCGGAGCATCCTCTTCCATCCGACAGCGACTGAAGAATGAAGGTTCCTTTAAGTGACATCATCCAAGATGGCGTCCCTTCAATTCCGATTGGCTGATAGAATCCTATCAGCCAATCGGAAATAAGGTAGAAAAGGTCCTATTGGCTGATGCAATCAGCCAATAGGATTGAAGTTCAATCCTTTTGGCTGATCCAATCAGCTAATAGGATTGAGCTCGCATTCTATTGGCTGATTGGATCAGCCAATAGGATTGAACTTCAATCCTATTGTCTGATTGCATTAGCCAATAGGGTTTTTTCCTACCTTAATTCCGATTGGCTGATAGGATTCTATCAACCAATCGGAATTGAAGGAACGCCATCTTGGATGACATCACTTAAAGGAACCTTCATTCTTCAGTCGCCGTTGGATGGAAGAGGATGCTCCGCGTCGGATGTCTTCAAGATGGACCCGCTCCGCTCCGGATGGAAGAAGATAGAAGATGCCGCCTGGATGAAGACTTCTGCCGGTCTGGATGTTCTCTTCTGGCCAGATCGGATGAAGACTTCTGCCCCTCTGGAGGTCCACTTGTGCCCGGCTGGGTGAAGACAGCTCAAGGTAGGGTGATCTTCAAGGGGGTAGTGTTAGGTTTTATTAAGGGGGATTGGGTGAGTTTTAGAGTAGGGTTAGGTGTGTGGGTGGTGGGTTTTAATGTTGGGGGGTATTGTCTTTTTTTTTTTACAGGTAAAAGAGCTGATTACTTTGGAGCAATGCCCCGCAAAAGGCCCTTTTAAGGGCCATTTGTAATTTAGTGTAGGGTAGGGATTTTTATTATTTTGGGGGGCTTTTTTATTTTATTAGGGGGATTAGAGTAGGTGTAATTATTTAAAAAAAAATTAACTATTTTTTTATTTTCTGTAATTTAGTGTTTTGGTTTTTTTGTACTTTAGTTTATTTAATTTAATTGTAGTTGATTGTAGTTAGTTTATGTAATTAATTTAATGATAGTGTAGTGTTAGCTGTAATTGTAATTTAGGTTAGGATTTATTTTACAGGTAAATTTGTACTCATTTTAACTAGGTAGCTATTAAATAGTTAATAACTATTTAATAACTATTCTACCTAGTTAAAATAAATACAAAGTTGCCTGTAAAATAAATATAAATCCTAACCTAGATACAATGTAACTATTAGTTATATTGTAGCTAGTTTAGGGTTTATTTTACAGGTAAGTATTTAGTTTTAAATAGGAATAATTTAGTTAATTATAGTAAATTTATTTAGATGTATTTAAATTATATTTAAGTTAGGGGGTGTTAGGGTTAGGGTTAGACTTAGGTTTAGGGATTAATAAATTTATTAAAGTGGCGGCGACATTGGCGGTGGCAGATTAGGGGTTAATAAATCTAATATAGCTGCAGCGACGTTGGGGGGGCAGATTAGGGGTTAATAAATATAATGTAGGGTTCAGCGATGTTGGGGGCAGCAGATTAGGGGTTCATAAGTATAATGTAGGTGGCGGCAGTGTCCGGAGCGGCAGATTAGGGGTTAATAATATAATGTGGGTGGCGACGATGTTGGGGGCGGCAGATTAGGGGTTAATAAATGAAGTTAGGTTGCAGCGATATTGGGGGTAGCAGATTAGGGGTTAATAAATATAATGTAGGATTTGGCGATGTTGGGGCAGCAGATTAGGGGTTCATAAGTATAATTTATGTGTTGGTGCTTTACGGAGCGGCAGATTAGGGGTTAATAATATAATGTAGGTTGCGGCGATGTCGGGGGTGGCAGATTAGGGGTGTTTAGACTCGGGGTTCATGTTAGGGTGTTAGGTGTAGACATAAATTTATTTTCCCCATAGGAAACAATGGGGCTGCGTTAGAAGCTGGACGCTGCTTTTTTGCAGGTGTTAGGGTTTTTTTCAGTCAGCTCAGCCCCATTGTTTCCTATGGGGAAATCGTGCACAAGCACATTCAGCCAGCTTACCGCTGACTTAAGCAACCCTGGTATTGAGGTGAGATGTGAAGCTAAATTTTGCTCAACGCTCACTTTTCTGAGGCTAAAGCCGGCTTGCAGAAAACTTGTAATACCAGCGTTGTCTTAAGTGAGCGGTGAGAAAAAAAGGCTCGTTAACACCGCACACCATTACCGACAAAAACTCGTAATCTAGCCGATAGTGATTTATTACTTGGATGGCTTATAACATGTAAGTGATCCTTGCATATAGTATTACAGAGGAATATTTGAACTGTAACATCTACAATCTGTAATAATATAAGCCTCCTTTTAGTCCGACGGTGGAACTCTAAACACATATAAGAGCAGAGGGGCGACTGCTGCAACAAGTAGCTTTCGATAAACAGGCTGCTTTTAGGCTTGAACATTTAATTTAGATGCACCGAGAGGTTGTGAAACTGTCAGGAATTGCTGAAGAATCTTAAGCTAAAGATGCATCCCACTAAAGTTTATATTGTATCGAACCTGGAACCTTGCTGTCATTTCTTCAAGTAACTTATATAGAGGAATGACAAAGTTTTTATACATCAATTGCGATTTTAAATACAGTATCAAACCAGCCACAGATCGAACCAGTTACACTTTATGGAATATTTGGATTGTTGCACCTTACTGTTATAATTGGACACATTACCTCAAAGGGAGATGTCCCTCATGAGTTTTTAGTGATTATTGGATCGTTTTTGTGGCTATAACTTTTTTAGATCCTATCGGCTAGATCATGAGTTTTGTCGGTAAGGCTGTGCGGTGCTAACGAGCCTTTTTTTCTTACCGCTCCCTTAAGCCAACGCTGGTATTACAAGTTTTCTGCAAGCCGGCGTTAGCCTCAGAAAAGTGAGCGTTGAGCAAAATTTAGCTCCACATCTCACCTTGATACCAGCGTTGCTTACGGTAGCGGTAAGCTGGCAAAACGTGCTCGTGCACGATTTCCCATAGAAAACAATGGGGCTGAACTGGGTGAAAAAAAACGTAACACCTGCAAAAAAGCAGCGTTCAGTTCCTAACGCAGCCACATTGTTTCCTATGGGGAAATTAATTTTATGTCTGCACCTAACACCCTAACATGAACCCCGAGTCTAAACACCCCTAATATTACACTTATTAACCCATAATCTGCCGCCCCTGACATTGCTGACACCTGCATTATACTATTAACCCCTAATCTGCCGCTCTGGACTCCGCCGCCACCTACATTATACCAATAAACCCCTAATCTGCTGCCCCTAACATCGCCGAACCCTACATTATATTTATTAACCCCTACTCTGCCGCCCCCAACGTCGCTGCAACTATATTAAATTAATTAACCCCTAATCTGCCGCTGCCATGGTCGCCGCCACTATAATAAAGTTATTAACCCCTAACCCTAACACCCCCCTAATTTAAATATAATTTAAATACATCTAAATAAAATAACTACAATTAAATAAATTATTCCTATTTAAAACTAAATACTTACCGATAAAATAAACCATAAGATAGCTACAATATAACTTATAGTTACATTGTAGCTAGCTTATGATTTATTTTTATTTTACAGGCAACTTTGTATTTATTTTAAATTGGTACAATAGTTATTAAATAGTTATTAACTATTTAATAACTACCTAGCTAAAATAAGTACAAAATTACCTGTAAAATAAATCCTAACCTAAGTTACAATTACACCTAACACTATTCTATAAATAAATAAATTAACTAAATTAAATTAAACTAATTACAATTAAATGAAATAAACTAAATTACGAAAAAAAAACACACTAAATTACAGAAAATAAAAAAGAATTACAAGAATTTTAAACTAATTACACCTAATATAATCCCCCTAATAAAATAAAAAAGCACCCCCAAAATAATGAAACTCCCTACCCTATACTAAATTACAAAAAGCCCTTAAAAGGGCTTTTTGCGGGGCATTGCCCCAAAGTAATCAGCTCTTTTATCTGTAAAAAATAAATACAATACCCCCCAACATTACAACCCACCACCCACATACCCCTACTCTAAAACCCACCCAATCCCCCCTTAAAAAAACCTAACACTAACCCCCTGAAGATCACCCTACCCAACATTACAACCCACCACCCACATACCCCTACTCTAAAACCCACCCAATCCCCCCTTAAAAAAACCTAACACTAACCCCCTGAAGATCACCCTACCTTGAGCCGTCTCCACCCAGCCGGGCACAAGTCTTCATCCGATTGGGGCAGAAAAGGACATCCAGACTGGCAGAAGGCTTCATCCAGGCGGCATCTTCTATCTTCATCCTTCTGGAGTGGAGCGGAGCCATCTTCTATCCACCCGACACAGAGCCATCCTTTTCAATCGAAGTCCTAACGATGAATGACGGTTCCTTTAAATGACGTCATCCAAGATGGCGTCCCTCGAATTCCGATTGGCTGATAGGATTCTATCAGCCAATCGGAATTAAGGTAGGAAAAATCCAATTGGTTGGATCAGCCAATAGAATTGACCTCGCATTCTATTGGCTGATCCAATCTTCAATGCTATCAGCTAATCAGATTTTTCCTACCTTAATTCCGATTGGCTGATAGAATCCTATCAGCCAATCGGAATTCGAGGGACGCCATCTTAGATGACGTCATTTAAAGGAACCTTCATTCTTTGTTAGGACTTCGATTGAAGAGGATGGCTCCGCATCGGCTGGATAGAAGATGGCTCTGCTCCGCTCCGGAAGGATAAAGATAGAAGATGCCGCCTGGATGAAGCCTTCTGCCGGTCTGGATGTCCTCTTCTGCCCCGATCGGATGAAGACTTCTGCCGGTCTGGAGGTCCACTTGTGCAAGGCTGGGTGAAGACGGCTCAAGGTAGGGTGATCTTCAGGGGATTAGTGTTAGGTTTTTTTAAGGGGGGATTGGGTGGGTTTTAGAGTAGGGGTATGTGGGTGGTGGGTTGTAATGTTGGGGGGGGTATTGTATTTTTTTTTACAGGTAAAAGAGCTGATTACTTTGGGGCAATGCCCCGCAAAAGGCCCTTTTAAGGGCTATTTGTAATTTAGTATAGGGTAGGGAATTTTATTATTTTGGGGTGCTTTTTTATTTTATTAGGGGGATTAGATTAGGTGTAATTAGTTTAAAATTCTTGTAATTCTTTTTATTTTCTGTATATTAGTGGGGGGGGGGTTTCGTACTTTAGATAATTTATTTTATTTGTATTTAATTGTATTTAGTTTAGGTAATTAATTTAATTATAGTGTAGTGTTAGGTGTAATTGTAACTTAGGTTAGGATTTATTTTACAGGTAATTTTGTATTTATTTTAGCTACTTAGTTATTAAATAGTTAATAACTATTTAATAACTATTGTACCTAGTTAAAATAAATACAAAGTTGACTGTAAAATAAATATAAATCCTAAAATAGCTATAATGTAACTATTAGTTATATTGTAGCTATATTAGGGTTTATTTTATCGGTAAGTATTTAGTTTTAAATAGGAATAATTTATTTAATTGTAGTAAATTTATTTTGTTTATTTTAAATTATATTTAAGTTAGGGGGGTTAGACTTAGGGTTAGACTTAGGTTTAGGGGTTAATAAATTTATTATAGTAGCGGCGATGTTGGGGTCGGCAGATTAGGGGTTAATAAATATAGATAGGTGTCGGCGATGTTGGGGACGGCAGATTAGGGGTTAATAAAATTTAACTAGTGTTTGCGAGGCGGGAGTGCAGCTGTTTAGGGGTTAATACATGTATTAAAGTGGCGCGATGTCCGATCGGCAGATTTGGAGTTAATAAGTGTAGTTAGGTTGTGGCGACATTGGGGGCGGCAGATTAGGGGTTAATAAATATAATGTAGGTGTCAGCAATGTTAGGGGCAGCAGATTAGGGGTTCATAAGTATAATGTAGGTGGCGGCGATGTCCGGTCGGCAGATTAGGGGTTAAAAAAATGTATTATAGTGTTTGCAATGGGGGGGGGCTCGGTTTAGGGGTCAATAGGTAGTTTATGGGTGTTAGTGTACTTTTTAGCACTTTAGTTAAGAGCTTTATGTTCCAGTGTTAGCCCATAAAACTCTTGACTACTGACTTTTAAATGCGGTAGGAGTCTTGACAGGAGAGGGTCTACCGCTCACTTTTTCCAAGACTTGTAATACCGGCGTTAGGCAAGTCCCATTAAAAAGATGGGATACGCAATTGACATAAGGGGATTTGCGGTAGCCTCGAGTCGCGGAAGAAAAGTGAGCGGTAGACCCTTTCCTGCCTGACTCGTAATACCAGTGGGCGTTAAAAAGCAGCGTTGGGACCTCTCAACGCTGCTTTTTAAGGCTAACGCCAAACTCGTAATCTAGGCGTTAATTTTTAATATTTTTTTTATTTATTAAATATTAATTTAGCAATACAAATCCATGCCCCTTTTTCCTGTCTGTAAGCAATGAGGTTGAATTTGTTTGTACTACTAGTTGATTTGCATACTGTTGTGTGAGGTCAGTATTTTATCATCCTTAGCTGAATAGTTTCATAGCGCAGCCCAATTTCAGTCTTATCTTGTTTATTAGGATAAAAAAATAAAAAATGTGTGAGCATGTTTTGAAAAAAAATACAATTTCTTAAAGGGACAGTAAAGTAAAAACAAAACTTTCATGATTTAAATAGGGCATGTAATTTTAAACAACTTTCAAATTTACTTTTATTACCAATTTTGCTTTGTTCTCTTGGTATTCTTAGTTGAAAGCTAAATCTAGGAGGTTCATATGGTAATTTCTTAGGCCTTGGAGACTGCTTCTAATCTGAAAGCATTTTGACAGTTTTTCACCACTAGAGGGCGTTAGTTCATGTGTTTCATATAGATAACATTGAGCTCAAGCATGTGAAGCTCTTAGGAGTCAGCACTGATTGGCTAAAAATGCAAGTCAGTCAAAAGAACTGAAGTAAGGGGATAGTTTGCAGAGGCTTAGATGCAAGGTAATCACAGAGGTAAAAAGTATATTATTATAACTGTGTTGGTTATGCAAAATTGGGGAATGGGTAATTAAGGAATTATCTACCTTTTTAATCAAAACAAATTCTGGTGTTTACTGTCCCTTTAATTTTCCACACTTACATAGATTTTATTCATATTAAATTATAGTTCTTATATACATATCTGATGTAACTAGAAATCCCTATTTGTCCTCTAAAAAACAATATATAATAAGTGTAGGTGCACTTAATGTGAAATAGGTAAATTATGGTTGAACAAACATATAGCTCAAATTCTAGGTTTTGTTTATGTTCAGAATTTGGACAATTGCCTCTTGACAGTATACAACAAATTTCATATAACTGCATGTAATAGACACTACTATAAAGAAACATATGCACAGATACTGATATAAACATCTAAAAGATATAAAACCTTTTAAAATTTTACTTAGAAGCTACTAGTTTAGCACTTAATGAGGTTAGGCTGAGACACCCACTGAAAGGGGCTGAGAAAGCAGAAAGAGTAGACCCTCCTCTCTCCCCTACATATGAAAAGACCAATTACACAAAAAGGAGCAAGAAGGAATCTGTAGACTTCAGTCTACATCTGGTACTTTGGGGCTTGGCTAGGAGTCTTAAAATCAGCACAATGTAATTAAAAAATAAGCAAAACTATAGATTTTAACAAAAACACTACCAGATGGGCTATATAAATGCATAATCTACAAAACCTTTATGCAAAGAGAAATCTAGTGTACAATGTCCTTTTAAGGGGTTATATTCCCAGTGGAAAGTGGGAGAGCGCAAGATTGTGCAGCCTGTTTGGAAAGGTGTTCATGCAGAATCTTTGAATACAGTAAAAACTTATCAGCAACTTGCCTAAGTTAATTTTCCCTGTGTGCCTGCGTGTCTGCGTACATGTGCACAAGCGTGCTTAATGGGCTACCCTACTCATTTGCTCAGTCTAATTTACCAATAAGTATTTTTCCCTATTTTTTTCACTCGCCATAAATTATACTGTAACTACTGAAAAATGTCATTAAGATACTGCTTGTGATGGTTCAAAACTAAAAAAAATTCTTATAAGGCTACAACAATATATCCATTAACTTATTCTGTACGTTTGGAAGGTAGCCTATTATGACTCATATTACAAGCATAAAACATAATAAAATGCTTCTTAATGAATATTTTCAGCAGGAAACATCTGATTATATTATCTCTGGCGGAGCACTCACTGCAGATTATACATTCCTTGATATATGGCAATAATCATTTCTGCACTTTCTAAACATTTTGTTACGTCCAGTTAAGAAATAGATGATTTCAATGTTAAAGGGGAATGCCTTTTTCTGTACCATTTTAATCTAAAGATTCATTGGCTCCTATTTATGAAAGTCTGGCGGACCTGATCTGACAGTGCGGATCAGGTCCGCCAGACCTCGCTGAATACGGCGAGCAATACGCTCGCCGTATTCAGCATTGCACCAGCAGCTCACATTAGCTGCTGGTGCAACGCCGCCCCCCTGCAGACTCGCGGCCAATGGGCCGCCAGCAGGGGGGTGTCAATCAACCCGATCGTACTCGATCGGGTTGATTTCCGGCGATGTCTGTCCGCCTGCTCAGAGCAGGTGGACAGATTATGGAGCAGCGGTCTTTGTGACCACTGCTTCATAACTGCTGTTTCTGGCGAGCCTGCAGGCTCGCCAGAAACACGGGGCATCAAGCTCCATTCGGAGCTTGATAAATATGCACTAATGTATTATAATGCTGTGTCTTGCTGTGCTAAATAAAACCAACTTTTTTCTGTGTTAGTCGCCCCTATCAGCCAATCAAGATTCTCATACGTCAGTTGCACATAATCAGACACTTTTTGCAAGTTTCACTTTAAATTTAAACAGCTTTTATTTAATAATTTTCATACAATAATATTTTAACATTTAAATAGTAATGAGCATTAGGGAGAGAAACATATGTATATATGTGTTTATATGTGTATTTATGTATATAAATACATACAGTATATACACATATAAACACACACACACACATACTATATATATATATATATATATATATATATATATATATATATATATATACACACATACACACTAACACACATACACATATAAACACACACACACACATACTGTATATATATACACACACACTAACACACATACTGTATATATATATATATATATATATATATATATATATATATATATATATATACACACACACTAGCACACATACACATATTCAGACATGTGTATGTATGCATATATATGTTAAAGCCCTTTGCAGCACTTATTTTTTAAACACATTATACTATATACCTTTTTATTTATTTTTTAATAATTTTATCAGATAGTTTTTAAATGAGTGTATCTTTACTTTATCATTTACTGTATTAATGTTGTGTTTAATGTAACTTTTTTTCTTCTCCTACCCTTTACATGAACTCTCAAGTTGCGTTAACCATACAACATAAATCGTGATTGCACTAAAGCAAACACGTTTACTTTCAACATGTAATTCAAAAAGCCAAAAAAAGCAGATAATGCTTGCCAAAGTGTGCTGAAACTTTCTGTTCTGATGAGTGGTGATATGTTTCACATAGGAAATAATAGGGTATGCAGCTTCAACAAAAATCAGCCTACATCGCCACTTAGCTGCTATCCTGGCGGAGGGGGGGGGGGGCTGTCTTCAAAGTGTGTTTACACAACATAGAGTGTGCGTTTGCGAAAACAATTTTTTTTGGCGTAGTAACACTTTAAATAATGCATATGTTAACTAAGTTTCACTGAACATTCACTAGATTTGTTACACTGGAAATTATTGCCACTAAAAAGCTGGTTGGAGGGCTTAGAATATTACACACTCACTGCGATGTTTACCCATTAAAATAACAATTACTTCCATGGAACTCAGATGAAACTACCACGGAATGCCTATATATTAGTGATGTCTGAAATCTACTTTGATAATATAGACACACACACAAAAAACACCTTTGCATTAAATCTATAGGAGCTGGGTGTTTATGGGTATACAATGTTTAATTTAAATGTATGTAATTGTTCTATATTAATAACACATTTGTTACAGTACTGTCGCAATATTATAAGTAGAACATGTTTGTTACAGTGCGGTCACAATATTATATATTATAACACGTTCAGGAGAGTGAGAACTTATATCGGCAATACATAAATAAAAACAGAAGTTGCAGCTACTTCTATGAAATAGTAATATTGTGAGCATAAATAATTTTCCTAAAAAAAGAAAAAACACGCTAAAGGCAAAACACTTTACAAGACTTTAAATATATATTATAACATACATTAAAATACAAATAAATTAAACACTGCATACATCTATCATATACCCACAATCCACCAGCTCCTATAGGTATATTATTGATGTCATTATTCCATTACTGCATTGTAAGAAAAAGGGCTGAGTTTCTATTGACCCATCTAAATTGTATTGCCATACAATACTGTGTAAAGAGATCATTTATATTACACCTTAAATGTAGGTAGCGATGCTGCTTTGAATATATCGCCACATCACGGATATTTTGCTCATCAGGGCCCTAGTGAGCACTGGCATACAGCTGACTGCTATGTGTCACTGCACATGCACAATTTGACCCTGCTGTCACCAGCTATGTCATTAGAATGCAGCCACCAATCAACAGTTGAGTGCATGTCTAAGCTGTTGCCTAGACAACAACCAAGCCTGATCCAGTGTTTCTAGCTCAGATATACAGGGAGTGAGCTGTGTATTGCTACTGTAAGAGCAACATCACTAAAGGTTATAAACAAAGCTAATATAGTGCTGCTACTATCATAGTATTAAAACATAGCTTTGTGCTAGCAGGTCTGCTCACTGTCTCAGTTACTCACCAAGGCCTAGATTTAGAGTTTGGCGTTAGCCGTGAAAACCAGCGTTAGAGGCTCCTAACGCTGGTTTTAGGCTACCTCCGGTATTTGGAGTCACTCAAAAAAGGGTCTAACGCTCACTTTTCAGCCGCGACTTTTCCATACCGCAGATCCCCTTACGTAAATTGCGTATCCTATCTTTTCAATGGGATTTTTCTAACTCCGGTATTTAGAGTCGTGTCTGAAGTGAGCGTTAGAAATCTAACGACAAAACTCCAGCCGCAGGAAAAAAGTCAGTAGTTAAGAGCTTTCTGGGCTAACGCCGGTTTATAAAGCTCTTAACTACTGTACTCTAAAGTACACTAACACCCATAAACTACCTATGTACCCCTAAACCGAGGTCCTCCCACATCGCCGCAACTCGATTCATTTTTTTTAACCCCTAATCTGCCGACCGCCAACTACGTTATCCTTATGTACCCCTAATCTGCTGCCCCTAACACCGCCGACCCCTATATTATATTTATTAACCCCTAATCTGCCCCCCACAACGTCGCAGCCAGCTACCTACAATAATTAACCCCTAATCTGCCGACCGCAAAGCGCCGCCACCTACGTTATACTTATGTACCCCTAATCTGCTGCCCCTAACACCGCCCCCGCTATCGCTGACCCCTGCATATTATTATTAACCCCTAATCTGCCGCTCCGTAAACCGCCACTACTTACATTATCCCTATGTACCCCTAATCTGCTGCCCTAACATCGCCGACCCCTATATTTATTAACCCCTAATCTGCCCCCCACAACGTCGCCTCCACCTGCCTACACTTATTAACCCCTAATCTGCCGACCGGACCTGAGCGCTACTATAATAAAGTTATTAACCCCTAATCCGCCTCACTAACCCTATAATAAATAGTATTAACCCCTAATCTGCCCTCCCTAACATCGCCGACACCTAACTTAAATTATTAACCCCTAATCTGCCGACTGGAGCTCACCGCTATTCTAATAAATGTATTAACCCCTAAAGCTAAGTCTAACCCTAACACTAACACCCCCCTAAATTAAATATAATTTTAATCTAACGAAATTAATTAACTCTTATTAAATAAATTATTCCTATTTAAAGCTAAATACTTACCTGTAAAATAAATCCTAATATAGCTACAAATTATAATTATATTATAGCTATTTTAGGATTAATATTTATTTTACAGGTAACTTTGTATTTATTTTAACCAGGTACAATAGCTATTAAATAGTTAAGAACTATTTAATAGCTAAAATAGTTAAAATAATTACAAAATTACCTGTAAAATAAATCCTAACCTAAGTTACAATTAAACCTAACACTACACTATCAATAAATTAATTAAATAAAATACCTATAATTATCTACAATTAAACCTAACACTACACTATCAATAAATAAATTAAATACAATACCTACAAATAACTACAATGAAATAAACTATCTAAAGTACAAAAAATAAAAAAGAACTAAGTTACAAAAAATAAAAAAATATTTACAAACATAAGAAAAATATTACAACAATTTTAAACTAATTACACCTACTCTAAGCCCCCTAATAAAATAACAAAGCCCCCCAAAATAAAAAAAATGCCCTACCCTATTCTAAATTACTAAAGTTCAAAGCTCTTTTACCTTACCAGCCCTGAACAGGGCCCTTTGCGGGGCATGCCCCAAGAAGTTCAGCTCTTTTGCCTGTAAAAAAAACATACAATACCCCCCCCCAACATTACAACCCACCACCCACATACCCCTAATCTAACGAAAACCCCCCTTAAATAAACCTAACACTAAGACCCTGAAGATCTTCCTACCTTATCTTCACCATACCAGGTTCACCGATCGATCCAGAAGAGCTCCTCCGATGTCCTGATCCAAGCCCAAGCGGGGGGCTGAAGAGGTCCATGATCCGGCTGAAGTCTTCATCCAAGCGGGGCAGAAGAGGTCTTCCATCCGATTGAAGTCTTCATCCAAGCGGGATCTTCTATGGTCATCCATCCGGAGCGGAGCGGCAGGATCCTGAAGACCTCCGACGCGGAACATCCATCCTGGCCGACGACTGAACGACGAATGACGGTTCCTTTAAATGACGTCATCCAAGATGGCGTCCCTCGAATTCCGATTGGCTGATAGGATTCTATCAGCCAATCGGAATTAAGGTAGGAATATTCTGATTGGCTGATTCCATCAGCCAATCAGAATCAAGTTCAATCCGATTGGCTGATTGGATCAGCCAATCGGATTGAACTTGATTCTGATTGGCTGATGGAATCAGCCAATCAGAATATTCCTACCTTAATTCCGATTGGCTGATAGAATCCTATCAGCCAATCGGAATTAAGGTAGGAATATTCTGATTGGCTGATGGAATCAGCCAATCAGAATCAAGTTCAATCCGATTGGCTGATTGGATCAGCCAATCGGATTGAACTTGATTCTGATTGGCTGATGGAATCAGCCAATCAGAATATTCCTACCTTAATTCCGATTGGCTGATAGAATCCTATCAGCCAATCGGAATTCGAGGGACGCCATCTTGGATGACGTCATTTAAAGGAACCGTCATTCGTCGTTCAGTCGTCGGCCAGGATGGATGTTCCGCGTCGGAGGTCTTCAGGATCCTGCCGCTCCGCTCCGGATGGATGACCATAGAAAATATCTTATTTTTATGGTGCGGCCAGAAAAAAGCTGGCGTTAGCTTTTCGGGTCGTTACCGACAAAACTCCAAATCTAGCCGTTAGGCAGTAACAAAACTGTATACTGCTATCAAAGGACCAGATTACAAGTGACGTGCTAATAACAGCTTTGGCATGATAACCATTATCACTTGACCTGCTACCATTAGTGAGCGATTATGATATTAAAAGTCCAAGGTAAAGGACATTAACCAGAAAGGGGTTATTGCAGCTGACTTCTCTTGAGCACAGTCTATACTTTTAATGGATATCGCAACTGCACTAATTTACGCTGGTATTACAAGTTGAAAGCTATAGTTTGAGATCAAGGGAAAGCCAAAACTGAGCTAAAATATATAGCGCTACTTCAGACCTGAAGTAAACTGTAAGGGTTCAAAAAAAAGTTTCACAAAACACATCAAAAACAAATTAAATAAAGTCTGGCAACGCTGGAAGCTGGCAGTGCACTAAAATAACTCCTCATCCCCAAGGCAGTCAGTACACTTTCAGGCATATTCCTTATGCCAACAGAGCCTTTCCAGTGGCCAAGACTGCAGATAATATACCTGCTTAATCTGGAAAGCAGGCAGGGTGTTGTCCTATTAATAGAGATGAGATGAGCTGCCCTGCTAAGAATCGTGTTACATGACCATCCTCCACATTTCAGCTTAAGCACTCCGGTGCTAAATTCCAAGATCTACGTAAGCTGAACTCCCCAGCCTGACAGAGTTTTTATACTGAGGGACATCTGGATATCGGTGGCTCACTAGGCTGCAGGGCCTAACCATCAAGGCCCCACTGTAATTAAACTGTGCAACACAGAAGCTGTGAAAAGAACACCTAAGGCACCAATTGAGACACAAAGGCCTCTAGTTACCAAGCCGTCAACCGCAAATACGCTGGAATTCTGCAGCGTATTTGTGGCGAGGCTGATTCACTGTAGTTATCACGCCCTACAGCCCGGCAAAAGTAGAATTTAGTAACGTAACATACGATCCGCCGGACTCAGTCCGACACAGATCGATGGTTACATCACTACAGATGTTCCAAACGCAAGTTCGGCACAATCTGACTACTTTTGGTAGTTATCAAATACCTACCAGGTACGCTCGCCACTATTTCGGCCCAGCATACCTGGTTTTCAATCCGCCGCCCTGGAGGCGGCGGATCCCATAGAAATCAATGGGAGTCTGACAGCAGCGAGAGCTCATGTTCGCTGTTGCCCGATATCCCATTGATTTCTATGTGTCTGCACCTAACACCCTAACATGTAAACACCCCTAATCTGCCCCCCTAAACCGCCGCCACCTACTTTATACTTATTAAACCCTAAACCGTCACTCCCAGACCCCGCCGCAACTAAATAAACTTATTACCCCCTAATCCGCCACTCCCGGACCCCTCCGCCACCTACATTATACCTATTAACCCCTAATCTGCCGCCCCCTATACCGCCGCCACCTACATAAAGTTATTAACCCCTATCCTGCCGATCCCGGACCCCGCCGCAAATAAATTAATTTTTAACCCCTAAACCGCCGCACCCGGACTCCGCCACCACCTACATTATATTTATTAACCCCTATCCTGCCCCCCCTACACCGCCGCCACCTAGATTACATTGATTAACCCCTAATCTACCCCCCCTATACCGCCGCCACTATATTAAATAAATTAACCCCTAAACCTAAGTCTAATCCTAACCCTAACACCCCCATAACTTAAATATTATTTAAATTAATCTAAATAAATATTCCTATAATTAAATAAATTATTCTTATTTAAAACTAAATACTTACCTATAAAATAAACCCTAAGATAGCTACAATATAACTAATAATTACATTATAGCCATTTTAGGATTTATTTTTATTTTACAGGCAACTTTGTATTTATTTTAACTAGGTACAATAGCTATTAAATAGTTATTAACTATTTAATAGCTGCCTAGCTAAAATAACTACAAAATTACCTGTAAAATAAATCCTAACCTAAGTTACAATTACACCTAACACTACACTATCAATAAATTAATTAAATAAATTAACTACAATTATCTATAATAAAATACAATTAAATAAACTAAACTATATTACAAAAAAAAACCCCACTAAATTACAAAAAAATAAAAAAATATTACAAGAAGTTTAATCTAATTACACCTAATCTAAGCCCCCTAATAAAATAAAAAAGCCCTCCAAAATAATAAAATTCCCTATCCTAAACTAAATTACAAATAGTAGTAATCAGCTCTTTTACCAGCCCTTAAAAGGGTCTTTTGCGAGGCATTGCCCCAAAGTAATCAGCTCTTTTACCTGTAAAAAAAAGAAATACAATACCCCCCAACATTACAACCCACCACCCACACACCCCTACTCTAAAACTCAACCGATCCCCCCTTAAATAAACCTAACACTACCCCATTGAAGATCACCCTACCTTGAGCCGTGTTCACTCAGCCGGGCACCATTGGTCATCCGATGAGGCAGAAGAGAACATCCGGACCGGCAGAAGTCTTCATCCGATCGGTGCAGAAGAGGTCCTCCATCCGGCAGAAATCTTCATCCAAGCGGCATCTTCTATCTTCATCCAAGCGGCTATGAGCGGCTCCATCTTGAAGACCTCTGGCGTGGAACATCCTCCTTGGCCGACGACTACCCGACGAATGACTGGTCCTTTAATTGACGTCATCCAAGATGGCGTCCCTTGAATTCCGATTGGCTGATAGGATTCTATCAGCCAATCGGAATTAAAGTAGGAAAAATCCGATTGGCTGATTGGATGAGCCAATAGAATTGACCGATTGGCTGATTGGATGAGCCAATAGAATGCGAGGTCAATTCTATTGGCTCATCCAATCAGCCAATCAGATTGAACTTCAATCCGATTGGCTGATTACATCAGCCAATCGGATTTTTCCTACCTTAATTCCGATTGGCTGATAGAATCCTATCAGCCAATCGGAATTCAAGGGACGCCATCTTGGATGAAGTCAATTAAAGGACCAGTCATTCGTCGGGTAGTCGTCGGCCAAGGAGGATGTTCCACGCCGGAGGTCTTCAAGATGGAGCCGCTCATCGCCCCAAGGATGAAGATAGAAGATGCCGCTTGAATGAAGATTTCTGCCAGATGGAGGACCTCTTCTGCCCCGATCGGATGAAGACTTCTGCCGGTCCGGATGTCCTCTTCTGCCGCATCGGATGACCAGTGGTGCCGGCTGGGTGAAGACGGGTCAAGGTAGGGTGATCTTCAATGGGGTAGTGTTAGGTTTATTTAAGGGGGGATCGGGTGGGTTTTAGAGTAGGGGTGTGTGGGTGGTGGGTTGTAATGTTGGGGGGGGGTATTGTATTTCTTTTTTTTACAGGTAAAAGAGCTGATTACATTGGGGCAATGCCCCGCAAAAGGCCCTTTTAAGGGCTGGTAAAAGAGCTGATTACTACTATTTGTAATTTAGTTTAGGATAGGGAATTTTATTATTTTTTTTTTATTATTTTTTTATTAGGGGGCTTAGATTAGGTGTAATTAGATTAAACTTCTTGTAATATTTTTTTATTTTTTGTAATTTAGTGTTTTTTTTTTGTAATATAGTTTAGTTTATTTAATTGTATTTTATTATAGATAATTGTAGTTAATTTATTTAATTAATTTATTGATAGTGTAGTGTTAGGTGTATTTTTAACTTAGGTTAGGATTTATATTACAGGTAATTTTGTAGTTATTTTAGCTAGGTAGCTATTAAATAGTTAATAACTATTTAATAGCTATTGTACCTAGTTAAAATAAATACAAAGTTGCCTGTAAAATAAAAATAAACCCTAAAATAGCTATAATGTAATTATTAGTTATATTGTAGCTATCTTAGGGTTTATTTTATAGGTAAGTATTTAGTTTTAAATAGGAATAATTTATTTAATTATAGGAATATTTATTTAGATTAATTTAAATAATATTTAAGTTAGGGGGTGTTAGGGTTAGGGTTAGACTTAGGTTTTGGGGTTAATTCATTTAATATATTGGCGGCAGTGTAGGGGGGTAGATTAGGGGTTAATCAATGTACTGTAGGTGGCGGTGGTGTAGGGGGCAGGATAGGGGTTAATAAATGTAATGTAGGTGGCGGCGGGGTCCGGGTGCGGCGGTTTAGGGGTTAAACAATTAATTTATTTGCGGCGGGGTCCGGGATCGGCAGGATAGGGGTTAATAAGTATAAAGTTGGTGGCGGCGGTTTAGGGGGGGCAGATTAGGGGTTAATAGGTATAATGTAGGTGGCGGCGGGGTCCGGGAGCGGCGGTTTAGGGGTTAATATATTTATTATAGTTGCGGCGGGGTCCAGGAGCAGCGGTTTCGGGGTTAATAACTTTATTTAGGTGCGGGGGGCTCCGGGAGCTGTGGTTTAGGGGGTAAAACAGTATAGTTTAGTGTGGGTGCTTAGTTACAGGCTAGTAAGAAAGCTGCGAAGAAGCCGATGAGCAGCGAGATCGATGACTGTCAGTTAACAACAGTCCGCTGCTCATAGCACTGTACTTGGTGCGCGGCTTCTTGACAGCTTTCTTGATAACTTTGACGAACTTATTCAGGTATGCGGCGGCGATGTAAGGCGAGCTTAGGCGAGCGTATTGGGCCGGCGAATGCAGGTAAGTAGACAGCTTGATAACTAGAGGCCAATGGCTCTTCAAAACCGGGAACAGCCTCTGCTGAAGCTCCATCACCATATATAAACTTTAAAGTACTAGCTGTGCAGGCAAATTATCATCAAAAAAGTGGCCCACAGGAAGGTTTCTGGGCACCTCAGTTAAACTACTCACACTACCTACTCACCAACACAAGATCCAAAATAGACAACACTATACTACCAAAATAAACACATACAGAGCAGAAGCCATCTGTGAAGTACAGCAGCACTTACACTTTTTATTATCTCCAAATGGAGATGTAATCCATAAAATAAAGAGTAAACAGACACTTGAAAGGAACAAAAGTGTTTTAATACAAAAAAAACATACCCTTAGCACAGTAATCTCTTTAAAGTTAAAGTGATACTGAACCCAAACGTTTTCTTTCGAGCATGACATTTTAAGCAACTTCCTAATTTACTCCTATTATTAAATTTTCTAAATTCTCTTGGTATCTTTATTTGAAATGCAAGAATGTAAGTTTAGATGCCAGACCATTTTTGGGGAACAACCTGGGTTGTCCTTGCTGATTGGTGGGTAAATTCATCCACCAATAAAAAAAGTGCTGCCCAAAGTCTGAACAAAAAAAAAGCTTAGGGGGGGCGGAGCTAACCGCCGGACTGATCAGACGCCACATTGCAGAGCTCCTCTACATATATCCTATATTTCAGTTTATAAATACGAGTTAAAGGGCATTTTGACATTTTTTATTAATATATAACCTCTCAGGCAAGACTACTCTAGTTCAGCGGTTGACAGCTGCCTGAAGTTCGAGAGCTGGCTTAGTAGTAAAAGGCGCCTGTCACCTAAGGACTCAGCGCACCAGCCCCAACCCACGTCTGCAGCACCGCATATAATAATAGCCCAGCAGCAGTGCTATATATTGCTCCGGAGGGTCGGGGATCCGCTCCGGAGCCTAGCTGGACTTGTCACAGAGCACAGTGCAACCCTGAGGAGGTCCTACATCGGAGCAGTCCGGGAGGATAAAAAAGTAAGTGGCGACTGACCTGCTACTGCACAGAGACAGAGCACAACAGGGCTTAGCCGACTACTCGCACTGTAAGATCTAAACACAGGGTTGTGGCAGAAGGAACAAATAGACTTTAGACCTGAGAAGTGCCGCACCAATTTTGGCGCGAAGCGCCATCTTTAACACCCTCCGTACAGAATTGCGCAGCTCACAGACCTGTTTTAACTACAAGCCCTTACGCTGTCACCTGAAGGAACAAGCAGGAGAGACCTGTATATAACCTTGTGCCTATTCGGCACAGCCTTGGTCTGTGGCTTTTTGTGCTTGTGTCTAACCTCGCTATAGCCTTACAGTGTACTTAAACTCTGCTAGCCACGTGGAGCCACATAAAAGGGAAGGAAATTTCTTCTGTTTCCAAAAGGGAACTTTTCTCTGAGACTTTGGCAGGTACCTTGACACTTTTTCTACAACTGCTGGGCTTTATTATTAAGGCTATATTAATTTAAGGATTGGGCTCCGACTACCCTTATAAACAACACAAAGTGCTTTCTGTAGCCTTCATTTTGTCATAGTTATCAGGGCCCAGTGCATTTGTTATTTCCCCACTCTAGCAGCCTCCATCTCACCTGGACTGAGAGAATTATATCTGTGGAATTGGGGCAAATAGCTTCTAGAGAAGAGCAGATTATAATTACTGGACACAGCTCACAGCACTCAAGGAGTAGTGATCTTAGCAACGTTCCCAATACCTCCCTGTTTATTATAACTGAGCCACACACTAATATATCACTGGGATCTGTTAGTCCTGACACTCATCAGTAGCCCTTTCTCATCTCTTTAGTTCACTAGAAGAATATTGCACTATAAATAAAAGGGACTAATAGCCTTTGGCCGCCTCTCACAATTCATTTGAAATGCCAGAACTCGTGAAGACAATGTAATAGCTCTACGCACCGATGCCATAGCCCCAGTCGGTCCTATAACAGATATCTCTATAGTGCAAAACAGTCTTTACTCTTTCCCACTATTTGCCCTCTATATCTCATGCCACTACAATTGCAAAAGCACAAGATGCCGCAAGCCTTTAAAAGAAAACAAAATTCCCACAAACCTCCGAAGAGAACAGTTGTCGGCCACTTTAGCCAACATACACCTAGACAGCAATCTGGCTCGGAGGAAGATGCCTCGGACACAAGCAGCCTTAACGATGCTCGCATCAGAACAACACTAACCCAGGCCACAGGCCGTCTTCAACACCAAGATGCTGACACCGATAACAACATTATGGACTCTATCAGGTCGCTTCTGGCCTCGCACCACGACTCCCTCTCTAAGAAGTTTGATAAGGGCCATGCTGATCTGAAAAGAGACATAGCCCTTATAGGGGAAAGAACAGATGCGCTGGAGCGCAAGCAGGAAGACCTCAGAGTAGACCATGGCAACCTCTTAGATTACTCGCAGAGTCTTGCAGAACAGATTACTGACTTGGAGCTCAAACTTGCAGATCTCGAAGACAGGACTCGTCGCAACAATATTAGGGTGAAGGGTATCCCTGAATCTGTGCCCCCACAGGAGCTTGAAAAATTCCTGCAAGCTTTTTTTGTCGCAGTCCTTGGTCCGGAGATTGAGAAAGAGATGCTCCTTGACAGAGCCCATAGAGCCCTGAGGCCGAGGACGGCCGAAGGCGATAAGCCAAGAGATGTGGTTGCCCGTCTACACTATTATACTTTTCGGGAGAAACTCCTGAGAACCCTGGCAGGTGACAAGTCACTCCCGGAGCAGTATGCTGACATCCAGGTATTCCAAGATCTCTCTCTCCACACCCTCCAGATAAGAAGACACTATCAACCCTACACTAAAATCTTGAGGGACAAAGGCATTAAATACAGGTGGGGCTTCCCTGTTAAGCTCTACATCAATAAAGACGGACAGCAATATGCGGCATCCTCACCTCAACAGGCAAGGGAGTTACTCCAAAGATGGGATCTACTACCACAAGACCTACCGGTACCTCCCCAAGCAATTGTACCAGGTAGAGGCCTGAGAGCATCTGCCCCTGAGTGGGGCTCCCTTCCGCAGAGACCCAGCAATGACCGGAGGAATACCTCAATATCAATGACTAGAGACGCTCCCACATGAGACGTTCCACCCTGGTCATTGCTCTGATGTGCTAATAATTATCTCTCTAACTGGGGACTTATAATTGAGAGACTCTTTACTGCTACAGAGACTGACTCGTGTGTACCGAGGGTACACGAAGATTGGTGAGACTGCTAAGACATACTGGATGTTTTATACATTAATGTTCTCTGGCTGTCTCTCCCTCTTGCTTTCCCTCCGCTCTCCTCCTGTTTCTCTCCTCTTTCGTCTTTACACTTTTCTACACTACTCTTCTTCCCCCCTCCCCCTCTCCCCCCCTTTCCCTTTTTTTCTACTCTACCTCCTTGTCCCTATATATATTTGTATTTGTACTTATCTAACTTATCAAAGACTGCTAAGTGATGTTACAGCCTGTGGCTTGTTATGTTCTAGCGCTTTCCCTAGACGACCACTGCCTGGAGAGGCGCATGCCCTGGCTGCACTAAAAAGATATCCTACGGTAGAAGAGTGCATTAATAACAGCTCTGCACTCCTACTCTAGATTGCCCACTTCTCTTAGACTAAAGAGTACTACGACAAGGAGTAAATCCCTACCCCTCTTTGCCCCAATGCTTAGATGGGCACTATCCAGTGCTGCGCTTACCTTAATCTCCAATTAAGAGAAATAACTAAGAAGCAATGTGTGCCGTAATTAGCTTTACACCCTTGCCTTACGTTACATACCCCCTAGAATTAAAAAATGCTACACATATTTGAAAACCCATATCCCTCTAAGCCATAATCACTGAAGCAGCCACCTTTCTCCCTATTGGGATAGGTAGGAGTTGGGTCACTTGAACATTTATTTGGCACTCATCTCCCATGAAATAGCAGCCTTGAGGTCCCAGAATTATACAACCTCCAAGTCTCTCCTTTTGGGCTGATGGTCATCATTATGCGTTGTTATTCTCATTCATGTTGTTACTGTTTATTTTGTTGCTGTTCTCACTGATATTTATGTATATACCTCAGGCTACATAAGATGTGCAGGATCCAATATCTGGCAAGAAACACTATCGCCTGTGGTTTATTATGTTTTTGTCTAAAGTTTAGATGGCTATCATCAGGAGTTGCGCACACTTCAACCCCCACTTGTAACCAAATATCCCTAATGTTAAGTACACCATACATAGCTACTCATTAACGTCTTGAATATGTGCCCCCTTGATTGAGACGATCTTATGCCACTTATATTAACAGCCACCCTCCACTTATACTTGATCAATCAGGAATTAGATTAGTTCTCAACCTGGCGGCCACCAGGTTTCCAAGAGAAGATTGCCCTAAGGTTCAAGGTCGACACCCCTCCCAAGTTTAACCCTTGCGAACCGATGATAGCCATCATATATTGTTTGTCTATAAGGATGCTGCTATTGTTTATGATTGTTTTTCTTTTTTATTGCTTTGGGCTGTCAATTCTAATGTCTCTGTCCATAATAGCAGGAATTGGGGGCCCGGAACATCTTGCCCCACAAGAGTACCTTGTATGCACACAACCTCCCTCGGGGGGATACTATAGACAGAGAACCTTAAATACAGACTAACACACAAGTCTCTCACTTTCTCCCCCAACCTTCATTCTAGTAGAGCCGAGTTTAGACTTTCCTTGCCCAATTTTTCTTTTTTTTTTGTCTTAGCCTTATACCAGAGATAACTACATGAGTCCATTATAGTAATATAATATAAGACTCTCGCTTGCAGCGAGATAATTAAAATAGAGACTGGGGAGGGGAGAGGGGGAGGAGGGAGTTTTCTTTTTCTCTCTCTTTCCCTCTCTCTCTCTCTTCTTGTTTTTGCACGTTTTAAACTAACCGACTGGGGCTTGGCTATTTCTGCTGGCCTCTCCCCCCCACATATTTATAGTTGTGCTCTCCAACTGTTAGTTGCGAGATCACTCATTGTGATAGTGTATATATACACATCGACATACGCTAGTAACGTCTGAAGCACAAGACATCCTGTTCGTGGCCTGAAGTGCTCCCAACACCCGTCTCCCTCCTTTCCCCACCCATATCCCCTTACCCCCACTTACCTGCACTACCCTCCTTAAAGCCTATCCCCTTACCTGCAACTGAGGTCCTCTCCTGTTACCTAGGAGGCATTCGCTCACAACATGGCTCCCGTTTCGGCTGCCACCTTGAACGTCCAGGGACTTAACACGCCTACTAAAAGGAGTCTCCTGTATAACTACCTATCCACCCACAAAATACATTTAATGTTTCTGCAGGAGACCCACTGGGAAAGGGGCTCTAAACAGCCCAGGAGTTCCCCTTTGTACCCGATCTGTGAAACTGCCTCCTATACGAAAAAGAAAAGAGGAGTAGCCATAGTGATCCACCGCGATGTCAGCTGTAGGATAGACCATATTGAACGAGACCCTGAGGGTAGATTCCTCATCCTAGTTTGTGCCCTAAATGGGGCCCTCTATACGTTGGCATCCATTTATGCCCCGAATAAGGGACAGATCTCCTTTCTCCGAAAATTTCTAAACAAGTTAGATCCCATCAAGAGAGGACATCTCTTGGTGGGGGGCGATCTGAATCTGGTCTGGGACCCAGTACTTGATAAGAAAAAACACACAAGCCACCCAACTGACCGTAACCTAACTTCACTGTCATTGGCCTTCCGTAGGCTAATGTATCAATTTGGACTGTTTGATGTCTGGAGATGTTTAGCTCCGACCGAACTAGACTACACGCACCACTCGGTACCTCATAATTCGTACTCGCGATTGGATTATCTGCTCTGTGACTCCTGGACACTAGACAAATTTGCTATGTCAAAGATCAAGCCCTGTCCGTGGTCAGACCACGATATGGTTAGCGCCCAACTCTCAACCCTACAGTCCCCTGACTGTAGGCCGTCCTGGAAACTCCCAGACCAGTGTCTCGCGGAAACAGAGATTCCGCACCTAAATTAAATCATCCTAGACTTTTTGGCACATAATGACACTGGGGATACGAGTCTTGAAATAGTTTGGGCCACCCTCAAAGCGTACCTGAGAGGTCATTTCATAAAGAAAAAGGCCCAATGGAAAGCGGCTCATAAGGTTCCCTTATCGAAACTGTACGCCGAACTGAGACCCCTAGAGATGGCCAACAAAAAAGCCCCGGACCCCGCTCTTGCCACCCAGGTGGGTGTAATAAGGTCTGAGATCAACAAACGAGAGCTTTTAAAAGTACAAACCAACCTATTCAAATTAAAACAAATATACTATAGCAAAGGGAACAAAGCCGATAGGCTTTTGGCCCGCAAACTTCATAATAGGGCGGTTGCCAGTAGGATCCCGACCATCAACTCTGTCCGTGGCATGGTCCACTCCCCTAGGGAGATCGGTCAAGCCTTCTCAGACTATTATGCTGCTCTATACGATCTAGACAGCGGTTCCAATGACCCACCGACGAGCGGTGAAGAGTTGGGGCAGTTCTTAACCAAGTTGCGCTTGCCAAAGCTGAGCGAGGAGTCTGCTGAAGACCTTGACAGACCATTTACCTTGGAAGAAGTCAAGGCGGCCATCTTGTCCCTTAAGCCTCACAAGGCCCCTGGCCCGGATGGCTTCTCCTCTCTTTTTTACAGAACCTTTGCCTCTCTCCTTTCTCCTCTTCTACTCCGACTGTTTAACGATGTGGCTAAAGTAGGCAAGATGTTAAGGGAATTTTTGGAGGCCAACATTATGACCATCCCTAAAGAAGGGAAGGACCCCAAGGAATGCGGGAGCTATAGACCTATTTCCCTTATCAATGTGGACGTCAAGATATACTCTAAAGTTCTTGCAACAAGACTGGGGAAGCACCTCCCTTCTATAATCCACCTAGATCAGGTTGGGTTTTTCCAAGGCAGACAGGGCACGGACAATACCCGTAGACTGTTGAACATCTTCGCTGAGTCACATGATATGGGCTTGCCCCTTCTCACCCTGTCATTAGATGCCGAAAAGGTGTTTGACAGGGTGAGATGGGAATATATGTTTGAAACTTTGAAAGCATTTGGGATCCCGCACTCATTTGGTAAGGCAGTTGAGGCCCTATATACCCTCCCCACAGCAGTGGTCAAGGGGCTAGGTTTTTGCTCCCCTAGGATACACATACGGAATGGAACGAGGCAGGGATGTCCCCTGTCGCCGCTCCTCTTTGCGATGGTTATGGAGCCATTAGCGGAAGCCATTAGGCAAGACACCCGAATCCAGGGCCTGTTGTTACATGATTCAGTGCAAAAGGTGGCATTATTCGCTGATGACCTTACACTTTTCATTGTTGAGCCGACCCTATCGCTCCCACCGTTGATGGCTCTCATTGAAAGATTCGGTGTACTCTCTAATTACAAAATAAATGTAGCCAAGACGGAGGCGTTCGCGATCCATCTTGACCATCAAGAACAGAGAGCTTTGCGACAGCAATACTCCTTCAAATGGTCAACTAGAGGTATCCGGCACCTTGGGGTCTTCTTGTCTCATGACAAGGAGACGGTCCTCCAGGAGAACTACCACACCTTGCTGAAGGCTGTTGACAAACACCTGAGAGCCAAGAAATACGACGAACTCTCCTGGATGGGTAGAATTGCAGCCTTAAAGATGATGCTACTACCCAAACTAACGTACATTATGCGGTGTATTCCCCTCCCAGTCCCAGAAAAGCTCTTGAAAAACTTTCAGACTCTTTTCAACAGATATGTCTGGAACAACAAGAGACCTAGAGTCGCGGCCTCAATCTTACAGTCCCCCCTGGATCAGGGAGGACTAGGCTTGCCAAGCGTGAGGATGTACTATGAAGCGGCAATGATCTCTCATGTCTCAGCTTGGGGACGAGATCTCCCTCCCACGAGATGGAGGGAACTGGAACAGGCATCACTCCCTGCTTATATAGATCTAGCTGATCTGCTGTGGTTCCCCCCACATCTCGCCACCGTACACACCATCTCTAACTCAATTGTCAGAGGATGCCAAATGTTATGGTATAAATTGCGACACCACGCCCAGATCGCCCCCCATCCTTCTCCTATCCACCCTGTACTCCCCATACTTCAGACCCTCCCTAAAATGAGACTGAACTGGTGGCGGCAGGTCGAGATTTTGACAGTAGGTGACTTCTACATAGAAGGTCGTCTTCTAACGCAAGACGAGATGGTGGCAAACTTCTAAGATTAAGATCTCTACTAAAAGCGTGGGGGTTCCTGGGAGATGCCCCACGGCCCCTTATGGCTTGGGAATCTAGATGGAAAACAGGCCTCCAGACCTATAAACCCCTCACGGCACACTATCGATGCCTACTGGTTCCCCCTACAATTCCAAAGACGAGACACATGCTCTCCTGGGAGGCGGATCTAAAAATGATATACTCCCCTAAGAAATGGACATTGGCCATCGCCAAGACCAAGGCTGCTCTACATTGCACCACGATGTACGAGCTCTACTTTAAAATGCTCACCAGGTGGCACCTGGTCCCGACCAGACTGCAGACCCTCTATCCTAATCACTCCCCCTCCTGTTGGAGAGACTGTGGTGGCATTGGCGTCCCACTACACACGTGGTGGACTTGTCCCAACCTAAAGTCACTCTGGAGTAAGACCAGTAGGGTCTGTAGCTTGATGGGCCTTCCGGAGATAAAGGACCCTGGAATGGCTCTCCTGCACCTGGGTTTGGAGAAAGTGCCCCCGCACAAGAGAACCCTTCTCATATACATACTCACCTCAGTTAAAATGGCAATCGCCAGGAACTGGAAAAAAGTGCACCCTCCGAAATGGCAGAGTGTTATGGAATACCTAAATTATGTCAAGTCCATGGAAGACTTTGTCTACAGAGTCCGGCGTAAGTCGGAAATTTTCTGTCTTGTCTGGGAACCCTGGGAAGCTTACCTACAGAGCCTCAGAACTAAACGTTAGGACCTTTTGTCCTTCAGTGTCTCCGGCCCCTGATACGGCCAGGACGGTTTGTGCATTCCCCCCGCCCCCCCCCTCCACTCTATGAGCCCTTTCCTTCCCCCTCCCCTCCCATTTAATACCTCCTTCCCCCCCAAAGGGGGTACTTTAGCCCGCGACAGTGCTAAGATGGCTGAACCTAGATTTCAATACTTTGGAGCGGTGGCCCTTGTCGGCCCCGCGCTTTCGCTCAGCTGCTTCTGCAGGCACTACCCACATAATCACTGACTACTAGCGTAATTTTGATTTAAAAAAAAAAAAAAAAGCAGAACAAAAGGCGGACAACGCCATAACCTTAACTTACCAACTGACAACGACTCCCCCAACCTGTGAACACCCCTGCTCACTCCTCACCTCACTTCTCACTAAGGTATAGTTTGACCTCTATAACTGTTAGGAATGGATGTGAAAGCCTGGTTATCATTTGCAATATCCATGTCTTTTCAATATAATGCGAGATGTAACTCCTGTAATCTATGTGTTTACTTCATATTTGTAATGTTTGAAAGAGTTGTGTTAACTTATGCTTATAATAAAAATGTTCAATAAAAAAAAAAAAAAAGCTTAGATGCCTACTTATTAAAATAAAGATAGCAAGAGAACAAAGAAAAAATTATAATAGTAGTAAATTAGAAAGTTGCTTAAAATTACATGCTCAGTGTCCCTTTAACTGTATGGTATAATGAACATATTGTTATAAGCAGCAAGCAAGCAGAACAAAACGTTTAACTGTATGCTATTCTAAGAAGGGAGAGAAGGAAGAGGGAAGGGCAAAAAAAAGGAGAAAAAGGGAAAATACCTATAACAGATATACTCCACTACGTGGACAGTTTAAACTTCCACAAGGGAGGATTATTTTCAAGAATTTAATTCACTTATTCACTTCTTTTTAAAGCTACCTCTTTAATGCCTAATAAGAGGCAAGGTAAAATTAATAAAACCGCAAACTCCAAAGTGCTCAACCAATAGCCTTAACCAATTGAACAATCTACATGCACCCTTAAAGGGACATTGTGCACTAGATTTTTCTTTGCATAAATGTTTTGTAGATGATTCATTTATATAGCCCATCTGGGATTGTTTTTCTAAAAATGTATCATTTTGCTTATTTTTAAATAACATTGTGCTGATTTTCAGACTCCTAACCAAGCCCCAAAGTTTCATATGTATACTGATGTCTACAGACTCTTGGTTGTGTAATGGTTCTTTACCTGTGCAGGGGAGGGGAGGGGGGAGTTTCTGCCTTTCATGCTTTACCAGCCCCTTTCAATGGGTGTCACAGCCTAACCTTATCAACAGTGCTAAACTGGAAGCTTCTAAGTAAGTTTTTAAAAGGATTTATAATGGATTTTATATCAGTATCTGTGCATATTCTTCTTTATTGCAGTGTGTATTACCTGCAGTTATCTGAAAAAATTGTGTATACTGTCCCTTTAAAGAAGGGACAGCTAAACACCAGCAAAACATAATGGCTCAAGTCCAAAAGTTCAGATACATATCCAATGACTCAGTCATTGGATATGTATCTGAACTTTTGGACTTCTAGGATTTCTGCAGCTTTCTTCTAAGGAAGACAGCAAAAGGTCATGCATGAGAATTGCGCAAAGACCTGACTGCACTGGATAAAAGAGTGACTCAAGTAGAAACAACACAAGAAACTACTGCTGAACTGCAATCGCATTTTGAAATAATTCAATTTCTCATGGATAAAGTCAATGACCTCGATAATCCTTTAGACAATATAATCTACACATACGAGAGGTCACAGAAACTGTTCATCATCCTGCTATTGAAGGTGATCTGCAAGATCTATCCCAATAGAAATAGCCCATTGAGCCTTGAGGCCCAAACCTCTGAGTAAAGCCCCACCAAGGGATATTATTGTAAAATGTCTAAATTTCTGTGATAAAGAAGAAATCCTCAAATGTGCCACAGCCAAACACCCTATACGTCCTGTCAGCATAGACATTCAGGTATTTTCTGACCTTTCTCCTGCAACTTTACAGAAGAGGAGGAAACTCTCAAACATAACTACAGTTCTACCACAACAAGATCCAATATCGTTAGGGATTCCATCTAGCCATCTTTACAACACATAACAACAAAACTGTTTTATACAAACCAGGAGCAGATCCAGATGACTTTTACTCTGAGTTCTTAATCCAGATAAAAACTCCAGAGTAAACATACAGAGACAGCTCTGCCTCACCACACACTCTATAAACTCATCTGACAGACTGACACCAACCATGGAGAATGAACAGTAATAACTGTCTCTGCTCTTAAACTTGACTCCTTACTCAAGACACACAAAATCCTTTTCTGTCTGTGGACAATTATACATGTAATGGTGTTATCGCCTAAACTATATATATATATATATATATATATATATATATATATATATATATATACTGTATATATTGAGGTTATAATGCTATATATAGATATATATATACCTGTTGTTAGCTGTGTTTTTTTATTTTTTTATTAAGCTACAAATACATTGGTTAGCTATGTAAACTGGTTTCAGCTTAAATATATGTATTAAATATATATGTTCCCGTACCAGGATACTTCGTATTTACTGTAGGTAACATTACATATATCCCTAATATATGAAAATATATAGCATTAATAGAATAGATATATGGTTTAAATGTCAACTAACTAAATATTATGCTTAAAGTGAATGTACATTTTGATGAACCAGTTCCCGGTTTTAATAATCCTAATAACAACAGGGGCACTTTCATTCATCAAACTTTACATTTCACTGGTTTTGTTAAAATACTTACCTTTTCTTTGTGAAAGCCGCTCCAGCGCTTCCCACACCCGTCGCAAGCCACTTCCTACGTCAGAAATGATGATCCCGGCCTTACTCCAATTACGGCATTGCTTTAGGCAATGATTCCCCCGGGGGGGAAGTCGTTATTGGAAGATGCCGGAATCGTCATTGCTGGCGTATGAAGAGGCTTGCTACGGGCTGGAGAAGTGCTGGGGTGGCTTTCAAGAAGAAAAGGTAAGTATTTTAACAAAACCAGTGACATGTAAAGTTTGATGAATGAAAGTGCCCCTGTTTTTAAAAAGATTTTTAAAAACCGGGCACTCATTCCGCAAACTTTACATTCACTTTAATTGTATCCTTGCACACCCTATTCTTGAAAGTTCAGATTATCATGGTCTTGGCTGCGTCCCTCCCACCCAGTCCCTCTTCCTTCCCCCTTCCTTGTATCTTAACCCTCCTTACATATGCCAACTAAACACGGTACAACCACTTGACTGAGAAAGTACACTAAGCTATGGTAACAAAATATCTATCTGCTATGGGGATATCATCCCTGATTAGTTCATATAAATGGCAATAATTGGTTACAGTATAGGTTATAGTTTTAAGTTGTAAACATTTACATTTAGTTTACACTAGTTTGTTTTAGGCGGGAACAAGCATCACTTGATAACTATTTTTACCTCTTTATCTGGCCTTTTTTCTGTCTCCTTTTCTCCATTATGAATCAAAAGGCAAAAAAAAAAAGATTTCAGGATCATGCCATTAATCTTACCACTATTAATGTAAAAGACCTGAACAGCTCCGGCAAAAGATCTATAGTATTCAGAGAAATAAATAAACTTAACAGTCAAATATTGTTTCTCCAGGAATCACACTTCCAAAGAGGAAGGGAGCCAAAATGGTACAATGTTCAATATCCCCCGGTCCTTTTTGCCTCTGGTCCACACAAGAAGAACGGTGTAGGAATCCTTCTACGCAAGTCAATCCCTTTCCTAATAAAACAAGTAGAAAAAGATCCTGATGGTCGTTATATGTTGCTAGCAGGTCAACTTTATGGACGTCCAGTCACATTAGTTAACATCTACACCCCAAACCAAGACCAACACAAATTCATTAAAAAAGTTGCTAATTTGATGTTAGAACAAGCTAAAAACAAACGGCTAGATTTAGAGATTTGTGGCCAAAGGGGTGCGTTAGCTATGCATGTTTTTTTCCCCCCGCACCTTTTAAATAACGCTGGTATTGAGAGTTCTCTGAAGGGCTATGTTCGGCTCCAAAAAGGGAGCGTAGAGCATAATTTACAGCCACTTCAACTCTCACTACCAGCGTTGCTTACGGTAGCGGCCAGCTTGAAAAACGTGCTCGTGCACGATTCCCCCATAGGAACCTCATGAGATTATCGTGGAGGTTATATTGGTGGTCACTGATTGAAAGTTGAGACTTTCCAATGTTTAGAGGTGGAGAAAATATGCATTGGTTTCAGTATAGACTATAGTATAGACTATAATGCAACTATGTGGTCACTTTTGATGTCCTGGTGTGGTTTATAACCTGGTCAGATGGACTAGGTACTAGGTGTGGTCCCTGTAACATTGTATATTCATTCTATCACCTTGTTTTTTTATGATTACTGGACCATAGTGAGCGTTATATAACATGATGCAAGTTGTCCATTTCGTGTTTATAGCAGTATAGATTCTCTTGTGATAGTGAATTAATTGATTGCCAATTGTGATTGCAATGCAATGACCAGAGTGTTGAGAATTGCAATGTGACACAGTGCTCTATCACTGTAAATCTAAACCATGAACAGACACTTTAATAGCTGTTCCTGATTGCCATTTGTTACTACAATTCAATGATCAAGTGAAGTGAAAATTGCAACTTTGACACAGGAAAGATTTTGGTACATATAGGAATTTTGTCTTGGGGTACAGACTAGAAGTTAATCTGATTGAGATCATGATGAGCTTATATGCGTATGTTTGAGTTATGATATATGATCTATAACATAGTAGTTCCTTTCTGGATATATGTTTAGCGTATACCAATATCCTGATTGCCACTTGTCACTGTTACCCAATGATCTGTATAGTGAGGGGAGCAGATAAGACACAGGATAGGAGGACCTTACAGCTTACCACTGGTATTACAAGTTGATAGTAAATGCGATCGCTTCAGTGAAATTGCGATTTATGCTAGAATGATTACCGCAACTTCAAAGTTCTGGTTAAATGTTTTGTGAAATGTAAGTTGCACAAAGCACATAAAAATACATTACAAAGTATAGATACACTCATAAGAACACCACCTAGTAAAAAATAATAAATAAAAAATATATTGCAAACAAAAGTTATAAAGGCTCAGAGATATAAGATCTCGGGTGTTAGAAAAAAATAGACAGGCTAAGGAACTTTAAAAATGTATATGTATGTATATAGATATGTCTATATATGTCTACATATGTTTCTAAGTATTTATATGTGTATATATGTATTTACAGACAATTATACACATATAAATACATAAATACATATGTATACATTTAAGGAAATATATATAAGTGCATTGGAGTCCTTTGCAGTTAAGTAGAGGAAAAGGTAACATCATATTTATGCAATTTTAATGCATATTTAATAAAGTGTTATACCATGTATTTACTATAATTATTTCAAATTCCAATGTTCTGCACATATCAGACAGAATATGTTCTAAGTATTTTTAAATAGATTTTCATATATATATATATATATATATATATATATATATAAATATCTGTATATATCTATATATATATATAATCATGTTTATATATATAAATAGGTATCGATATATATTGTACCAAAAATCATCATATATATGTAGAAATATGTATTTAAGAATAAATAGAAGATATTCTTGTATGTGAAGAACATTGGAATTTGAAATATTTGTATTTTCATTTCAGGTTAGCGCAAATCAGAATATGAGATCGGGTTTGTGCGAGAGTGGGGTGTTTTTTCCACTTTTTTTGTCCATTGACTTGGGGGAATACGTGAACGTGCACACAATATTCTAACTTCGGCTTTTGTGGGGTTAGTACAAGAGTGAAAACAGTTTACTTTCAACTCGTAATATGAGCGCAACCGCCGAGTGCACAAAAGCTTACTTCACACACAAGCAGGAGTGTTTATTAGCACTCCACTTGTAATCTGGCCCATCATGTTTATCTTATTTATTTTCCTGATATAACACTTGTGTGATCACTTGGGCAAATATGGTATGATCAGCTGTAATTTTGGGCAAACCCCTCTCCCTACAGCAACATATTCCGGTGGGCAATCGTTTTTAACATAATACAGATCTGTAATTGAGTTGATTGTTGCTTACTTTGAATCACTATGGTAACAATGTACACACTTGGGGTTACTATGACAACATGGGCGCAATTTTCTTGCAAGTGAGGGGTCTAGTGGTCTTTTTAAGTCTGTGCTTGCACTTCTGGTTGGTCTGAAGAAGGGGAGATTGTCCCCAAAAATGTCACCTTCAATAAAGAGTTGATGTACACGTAATGAAAAAATAAAAAAAATGTAAGAAAAATATTGTAATGTAAAATATTTAGAACTAACTTTGGGTTTAGCACTGTAGGTCTAATGCCGTATCAGGTAAGTACACAAGCAATAAGTGTTATGTTTTTTTCTTCTTCAGTGCACTCCATTGAAGTCTAAAGGGAGAATAATTTACCGCAATCACAATATCCGATGTCCAGATGTTAGCGAGCGCAAAAAGTTTTTAGCGTGCCACTTATAATCTAGACCAATGTGTGCAGAAAGCTTGATTTTCTTTTAGTTGATCAGCTGCAGTTTACTAGTTTTTTTTTTGCTGTCTAAAAGAATACTAACTTCACACATCCAAAGTATAAACTCTTAATATCACCTTTATATCTACTCCTTACCTGCAGAAACAATACATACTTTAAATAAACGCTATACAAGTGTACACTTGATGAATCTGCACTTTGCTGTCTCATTAAATCTCCTCTCTAAAAACATACATTTAATGGCTCCCAGTCCCACGAACATAGGTATACCCTCCATCTCTGCAGACTGCACTCCAGGCTGTACCTTCCTGATAGCCTTCAAAGCTGGGTGGGAACGCCTTACACCAATATCCTGTTGAACATTTTAGCCCTGGTACTGCTTCAGCTGCTGAGGGTGTTTAACGACAGTGTAAATAAACTAGATTTTACTCAAAAAGAGTCCCCATGTGTATCCCAACACCCTGGCAGCTGCCTGCTTTGCTCGCCCATTAAAAACAACCCTGAATACATTCAGATAATACAAAATAACATCTGTTTACGAAGGTCTCACAGGGAAACTTCACAATCATCAAGAGGTGTAAAGGCTAATATGTAATTCCAGTGGTCTCAAAATCTGTATACGCCTTTAAATCAAGTCCCATTATCTTTTATATGTAAGGGTGCATGTCTGTTGATATCAGAGAACACACATATATCAAATTTTATCCTAAAATATAGGCAAAGTCGATTTTCTAATTTAACCCATTCGGTTGCAATTTATGCAACCAGAAGTTCCAAGCACTGTCTTTTTTAAATAGACATTTTTCTTTGTCCCACTGGTTTTGAAATGTCTAGCTACACCAGAAATATATTTTGCTTTTATATCATCCATGTGCTCACTAATGCTATCCTTAAAGACTCTCTTAGTCTCTTAGCTTTACCTAAGTTATACTTTAAACTGGAACAATACTAAAGATAAACAACACCAATAGAACTTCAATTAATATGATGAATCGCTTTCATCCCCAACTGTAAACGTTTTTGCTTTAGTCATTAACTCACAAGACTCACAATTATTACATGGGAAACTTCTATGTGTTGTATCTAAATATAGTTGTCATTATTTTGCCTGCTGTTCAAATTTCATCCTTGAGGAACAATTCCTCCTCAATCTTTGGAATTGCTCAGTATGAATACTTTGTTTAAGTTGTACAGGGTGATGGATACTGGCCTCCAAAAGAATATCAGAGTCTGTTGCTTTCCTAAATTTCTCAGTGATTATTCTATTACCTTCCTTTCTAATTTTTATATCCAAAAATGATAGTTCTTTGAGACTATACTCATAAGTAAAAATGATGTTACGATCTGGATATAAAGGCTTCTCTATCATATACATGATAACATTTTTTTTATTTTTTTATTATAATTATTTTAATAAAGTAAACTATATATACATATAAAGAGTTAACATGTCCAGTAATGTCAAATACAGTCATATTGATAACAATCTACTATATATGTAGAAACTCTGAAATCTCAATAATTATTATTTTCCTGGTAGATATATAATACTATCAACACCAGAGATCCCTTTCTCTATGTAATATTAAATATAAATGAGCCTAATTGCAGAAGGCCTATTTATGCAGATAACTAGCTTCTTTATGCTTACTAGAAAACAAAACAAGTTGAACTGAGAAGTAAATTGAGCATACAGTCGCAAGATATTAGTAGGCCCTCTTTAGCTAGCAGATTAAACCATACTAGGCTTATATAATAGGTTAGATTGTAGTATTACTATCATAAATAACTAATAGCCAAGAAAGTGAAATAGAGCAATGCTGATTATTATAAAGCTTAAGAGGATGGCATTAATGGAGCACCTCAAAACGTTTAGAGCTACTGGACCTGGTTGATGAGAAGACTATCTCCAGCTGAGGTAAGTTTTATCATTCTAATTGGAGTTGGCTTTCACATAATATTACACATGGAGATGGTTAACAGTAACTCACAGGATAAGGGATTACAAATGAGGACAAGAGCATATGTAATGGCTACATGAGTTCACAATGTATAAAGTATCCTCATGAACCTTAGATTTATCCTAAACTACAGTCTCTTCCCTTACTGGTTGCAACAACGCTAGGACAATCTGAACAACATTATTCAGTACATACCTCATCAACACAATAAAATAATTGTAGAGAAGACAATGATTTACGTTCCTAGAGGTTTAATCAAACTGGATAGCTGCTATAGGATACACAGATTAATTGATGGTATCAACTAAAGATTTTTAATAGGGCTGTAAAAACAAATATCTGTGTTATTTTCCATACTTGACAGGTTTTCAACAATAGATAACTATTACAATACAAATAACTAATTGCTTAACTGAACACAAGTAGTACTAACCAGTATATAACATCAACAGCTCACCATAATCAGCAGTACTACATTTTTTATAGTAGAGTTTAACAAGAGCTAACTACTCATACTATCTCCAGTCCAGTGCTCTATAACACACACGCATCTCTGGAAAGTGTTTAAAGTACAGTTGTCCAGCATCTAAGAATGACATAATTCCCAGGTTTTACAAGTTGATAAAGTTAATTTCTACAGTATAAATTGTAATGCACAGATACTTTCTTACTCTTATTTTAGCAATCTTACCTCACCCCAGCTTTATGTAAAAACACATAGGTCTTTCTTCCATTGTTAACCAGCTGCACAATTTCAGAATGTCCTGACATAGCATTCCCCCCCCCCTTGGTTACCCTGACAGTCTTTCTCCTGAAATTGTGAGGGGCTCAAACTCCTCTTCTGGAAGTCAGAGTCTGATGACAAAAACAGCATTCTTCTCTATCCGGCAAATGCTGGGCTGTAATTACGTGGTACCCCTATATGCAAAATCTGCAGGGGAGTGATAGTGCTCTATCAACCACTAGGCTCATCTCTATTCAGTCCATACTCACACTACACATATGGGGGTTCAATAGGCACAATCTGATTTGTGTGGTACTCTTTTGCAGTCTTCACACACTTTACCGGCTTGTAGCCCTTTAGTTGAGAGTGTGGACAGATTCATTTTACATGGCCCCAGAGCTCTCTGTAAGTTAGTATCATCTTTCACCACAGTCATAGCCAAATTAGGAGTATCCTGTTCCATGTCCTCCAATTGGAGTGGCAACATAAGATCATCAATCCTGTTAAACAGCTTTTCTGAAAATCCTCTATTGCTTGTGTGCAACATCTCATCCATGGGTCATGTCTTACAATATCAAAGGTGATGTGGTTGTTTTTATTTATCTGTTTTTCTGTTTTTACGCTTTCTTTTTTACATATGTAAGAGTAGACTGGTATAGGGAGGCTTTTTTTGTTTTTGTTTGTTTGTGATGCAGGTATCCTTGACACTGAAACTTAGTTTATGCACCAAGATATGAACGTTTATGACACACTTCTTCAAACCACGAGTCACGACCCATTACTGAGTTGCAACACCATGTTTACTGGCTTGTAACTTGTGTGTGTGTTGTAGGAGAGTGTGTCTATGTTATATGAGTGTGTGCGTTGTGTGTGTGTTACATGATAGAGTATGTGTGTGTTATTACCTTATAGAGCACTTCAAATTTGACTACAATCAGTACTAAAGTACGCACACATTTTACTTACTTTCTCAAAAAATTGCAGCTATTTTTGCTGTATATTAATTCAGAAGTTTTCAGACCAAGCATAAAAATAGGGTCACAAAGGTATATGGTATCATTGCTCTGGATCGTTTTAAGAAACCTGGTTTATGAGATAGATTCAACAAAATTATAATAGATAAATTATAATAGCTAAAGTTGCAACTCACAGCTTGGCCAAAGAGCAGGAACAAATCTTTATGAATTCCGCAATGTGTGGTAAGTTTTTATATGTTACATTTTAGTTTTACCTATGGGTTTTAATAAATCTAGGCCATAGTTAAAGTCACCTCTGGATTAGCAATACATTGCCATTGTTGAGCTGAATACGGACACTAATTCGCAGCTTCTCACATTTGCTTATCCTGATTGATTCGGCATATGTGTTCTGCTCTGGATTAGTAGTGTATTGCTGACTTAAGCATTGCAGGGGTTAAACAATGACGTATAGACAAGCATTTGTACAGTAATGCATTATAGTGTTTCCTTATTGCAGCTTTATGTCTCTTAAAAACTATCAAATAATACGTTTGTGTAAGTGGCTGTTGAATAACATGTATGAATGCTCAGCTGAAATAATTTCTAGTCATTTGCAAAGGATTTGCAAATATGAGGCTACATTATGGATCCTATAACCCAGCTTAAAATGTTTGTGACTAGATTTATTAGTTTATTTAATGTCTTTGACATTCAATAAGTAGAACTATTTAAGCTAGTGTTGGTTTTATGGCCAGCTCAGATAATAAGTTTAGTGAAAGGGTACAGGAAATGGAGAGCAATTTCAAAGCTTAGTAAATCAAGGTCATGCTCCAGTAGTGGAAATTTGGAAACACAATTTATATCACAGCAAATAGTTGGCACAGCAGCTGAAAACAGGATACAATCAGGCCAAGGTAGAGTGAACAGATGAAGACTGGATAAAAGCAAACTAAAATATAATGATGTAGCTAAAACAGCAGTCTAATCAGAGATTTAACCCAGGGGATTCAGATAATAAGACTGTGCAAAGTAACTGGGTAATACACAGGTATTCCTGCAATCAGAATTCAAACCGTAAACAGTTTCTAATATTCCCAGTCCAGTAAAAAGACAGGCTAATACACAATGATTCTGGTAGTTTCCAATAAGTATAGATTAGTAAGCAGGCAAGATATAGATTAGTATTCAGGCAATAAGAAAAGTTAAACCAGTTATTGATAGTTAAGCAGATATGGTCATACATTGAGGGAATAGGCTTAGTCATGATAAGAAGTCAAGTTAATACAGAAACTCAGTAGTATTGAGTGCTACGCTTAGTGCATAGATCACTGCAAAAGGAAAAATCAGCATGAACTTTCGATTCTGAGAAATTGAGTGTAAGTTGGAAAATACAGTGGTTATTGCATTTTTCCATCTGTTACATCTGGGAAAATGGTCCTTAAAATACGTACCTTTGTTAAAAAAAATATAAAGTGCAAAAATGAAGTGGACCTTCCTATTTTTTTAAATTAAAAAAATAAGCCATTTTTTTTTTTAAAGATTATCAGCAATTTGGACATAATGTGTCTTTGCAATACTGATGACCCTCTTACCAAGTTTTTTTAAAATTGCGGAAAAAAATTAAGATAAATATACCACAGCAATTAGTAATAAAACAAAATGAAACATGCTTATCTATTGATAGATTCTGAGTATTCAAAAACACTATTCTTGTTACATATGTATACATTTTATATCAGCTTTTCTTTAAGAAAATAATTACTGCATGCCTGCATAATCATATTGGCAGGGACGTATATATGTTGGATCAAAGCAGAAATGAATTAAAGGCTGGTGTGTGGTCCAAATACAGTGAGATGAAGTAGGATAGTAGTGAAGGGAGCAGGTAAACGTTTGTAGGCAGAAAATTGATCTGTCAGATGCAGATACAGAACCGGGGAATGCAGAACTGATTAAAAATGGTATGGAGGAAGAGAAATTCAAGTCATGTTTATGAAAGGTTAAAGTTCATCATGTATGTATTACGTAGGTTTTATTCATACTGTGTCATCACAAATCAATATAAATCAACGTAGGTACAAGAGCACTTAGAATGCCCACTAAGATTCTAGTAGCCTTAAAGGGACATAAAACCCCATTTTTTTATTTCATGATTCAGAAAGAGAATGCAATTATAAACAACTTTTCAATTTACTTCTATTATCAAAGTTGCTTAATTCGCTTGATATCCTTTGTTGAAAAGCATATCTAAATAGGCTCAGTAGCTGCTGATTGATGGTTGCACATACAGTATCTCACAGTGATTACACCCCTCACATTTTTGTAAATATTTTATTATATCTTTTCATGTGACAACACTGAAGAAATAACACTTTGCTACAATGTAAAGTAGTGAGTGTACAGCCTGTATAACAGTGTAAATTTGCTGTCCCCTCAAAAAAACTCAACAGCCATTAATGTCTAAACCGTTGGCAACAAAAGTGAGTACAACCCTAAGTGGAAATGTCCAAATTGGGCCCAAAGTGAAAATATTTTGTGTGGCCACCATTATTTTCCAGCTCTGCCTTAATCCAAAAAAAAGTTATAAGGGCTCAAAGATATGATGTCTCAGGTGTCAGAAAAAAATGGGACTGCAAAGGACTTTAACATAGAGATACATACTTATACATGTCTAAATATGTATATGCGTGTATTTAAATATGTATATATGTGTGTATGTACATATGTATTTATATATTTATATATGTGTGTATTCAAATATGTATATATGTGTGTACATATGTATTTATATATTAATATGTATATCTATGTATTTACAGACACTTATACACAAATAAATACATATGTACACACACACACACACACACATATATATATATATATATATATATATAAATATATACTGTATATATATATATATATATATATATATATATATATATATATATATATATATATATATATATAGTTTAGCAAAAATAAGCACTCATTGGTCTTTGCAGTAAAACTTCACATTTAATATATCAAGATTAAAAATAGAGCATAACGTTTTGAGACCACATTGGTCCCTTTGTCAAATGCAGATACAATCAAACAATCTTACCTACTATAACCCAGCACACACCCACCTTATATACCCAGCAGTGCCTTATTGACAAATCCTATTCAGCTGAACTAGGCTCCAACGTTGTTTGCTTTCCACGGAGCACATTGCGTTCCAATGACGTCATAATCATGTGTCCACCCCTTCCTTGTATCGTATTAATGCTCACACGCTGCTTCTGACAGCTGTCAGAATTAACCAACAAGTCAGAGAAAACATGCACGGCAGAACCATACAGTAGTGCCGTGCATGTAAAAAATCTCTTAAAGCATTGGTATATATAATGGTCAGCGGGGAATGAGAATAATTAAAAAAAACAATCAACATTAAAAACATTAGAGGACCTATACTATGTACCTAATATATATATATATATAGAAAGCTTGTATAGAGACTGGGGTGCCATATAAGACCAGAAGTTAAACAGCGGACGCTTATTGTGCCAGCTAAGGGCATGTTTACCGTCCATCAAGTCGCATCGACATAGAGACATCCAGATCCAGTCAACTTATTATAAACACTCCATGTTTACATATCGTCATTACACAAGAGTTTCGACAGTATAATCCACAGTGAAGGGAGCGGGGTGATGAAAGTCCACAGAGCAAGAGACGTACTCCATTATTTGCCAAAGAATGGAGTAAAATCCAGTGTAGTATTCAATCCCTTGGGGGCCACTGTGTCCAATGCATATATCCATCTTGATTCCAGGCGTTGCAATTTTTGTGCTCTATTGCCCCCCTTCGAAGGGGTGGTATATGATCGATCAGCATCGTCTTAAGGCTTGATAGATTGTGTTTATGCCTTGCAAAGTGGCAGGCTACAGGTTGTTCCGAGTCCCCTTTATCAATAGCTTCCCATATGGCGAATCTATGATTAGCCATACGTTCGTGGAAAGTGGTGGTCCTTTTACCGACATAAACCAATGGACACAGGCAAATAATTATATAAATGACATGAGAGCTTGTGCATGTCAATCTATGGTTGATTTTGTACCTCTTGTTAGAATGTGGATTTTGAAATGTAGATCCACTTTGCATGCTGTGGCACGTAGGGCAGTCCCCACATCTGAAGCTTCCCAATTTGGTGGGTTTAAGCCAGCAGGGCTTTTGATAACAGCGTTCAGGGTCTGTCTCAACCAAAAGATCTCTTAGATTACTTGCACAGCGATATTCCATCCTCGGTGGTTGCATTCTTTGTAATGGAAGGCCCTTATCATTCTGTATCAACCCCCAACCTTCCCTTAGTGCTGAGTTCATCTTAGTATGTGTCATGTCAAAAGTTGTGATTAAATTCAACCTATTGTCCTTAGTAGGTACAGTGTTGCTATCACTCAATAATTCTTCCTGGGATCTGGCAAGAACCTTAGTCCTTATGTCTTGGATCACTCCTGGATCATATCCTCGGACAGCAAGTTTTTCTTCCATATTGTCCATCTGGTCTAACATCAATAGCAACTCAATATTGTTCCTGACTACCCGAGTGAGTTGAGAGGATATCACCCCTCTCTTTTGATGTTCAGGGTGACAACTGTGGGATTCTAAAAGGGAATTCCTATCTGTCAGTTTAGAAAACAGAGATGTCCCAATACGACATGTAAAGTGTGATTTCACCTTAAATATATTGAGGTCAAGGAAATGTATTTCATCACTTGAACATTATATCTTAAACCTAATGGGCTGGTCAATTTTATTCAGATGATCTACCCAGTTATCTAGATATAATATTGTACCACGCCATACCAAGAAAACATCATTGATATAGCGGGTATAATGTATCACATTGTGATTCAAGTGTGGTTTCATAATGAATTATTCGTACCACGCCATAAATAAATTGGCATACGCCGGGTGCCATATTTGAGCCCATAGCGGTCCCTGAGGTCTGCAAATAGAAGTCGGATTCAGATCTGAAATAATTATGATTTAAACAATAATCCATAAGTTCCAAAATAAATTCTATGGGGGGACCTGTATATACTTCAGATTTAGATAACATAGTTCTCACTGCCTGAATGCCACTGATGTGGGGTATCCAAGTATAAATACTCTCCACATCCATAGTGACAATTATATCATTGGGCTGTAACCAATCTGCTTTTTTTAAAGTTTTAATTAAAGTTGCAGAATCTTTTAGATAAGCAAAGGTATCTTTCACACTTGGTTGTAAGAAAAAATCCACAAAAATTGCTATGTTGGAGCAAATAGAGTCTCGTGCAGAGACAATTGGTCTCCCTGGGGGGTTTATTAGGGTTTTATGAACCGTTGGCAGTAAATAAAAAAATTGTATTTTTGGATGAGGGGTAGTCAAAAATTGTAATTCTGTTTTATTGATATATCATGCTTCAAATGCAGACCTCAGGGATCAATCAATTCTGGTTTTAAATACATTTTTAGGATTTCCCCTCAATGTTATGTATACTCCAATATCACTTAACTGTCTGATAGCCTCCATTCTGTAGTCACTGTAATTTAAAATGACATTGCCACCACCCTTGTCGGCTGGACGTATGATGATGGCATTGACCCCTTTTAAATCTTCAAGAGATTGTAGTTCATTTTTAGTCATATTTGAAAAAGATTTATTTTCACCAGTGGTACAGTCTAGAGACATCATATTAGTAAAGCTTTTAATGGCAGGATTGGTGTTGGGAGTATCAAATGAAGAAGGAGTCTTAAACCTAGTGGAAATACTCTGTTACTTATCCCCAAAGAAATCTTTGAGTTTAAGCTGCCGTTGCAGTTTTTGAAGATCAACAATTTTATCAAAAGAGTTGACTTTTGGGGTAGGGACAAAAGATAATCCATGATTTAAGAGTTTAAGTTCAGATTCAATTAGTGTCCTACTGCTCAGACTATGTTTATTCCTTGTGGTTTTGTTTATAGCCCCCTCTCCTAGTCTGTCTCTTTCTGTGTCTTTTCCTAAAGAGGGTTTGGAGGTTGCCCTAAATAAAGTTGTTTGATTTTTCACCAGGTAACTGTAGGTCTTGATCTGGTTGTGTTAGAAATAACCTCTCCCTGTGGCAGCACAAATTAGAAACTTGGAGGAGACATCCATTTTAACACAGGGACCTAAAATTCTTAAGGACTTAACAATGTAATTAGTTGAAACAGAGGAAACATGAGCATAGGATTGATTGATCTATCAAACTAGATCAGGAAGAACTCTTTTTTCAATGCCAGCCCCCCACCCATCCCACCATGCTTCAATTAGATTTGTCAATTAGGTCTTGTTTTCTGCTTTGAGTTTTCTTTCCTTGCAGATGTGGTTCTTGGGAGAGCTGATAAGTCTATATTTAAGGCAGATTTGCAGGCTTATTTAGTTACGCATTTGATACCTTGTAGAAAGCCTCTGGTGCTTTAGCTTGGTACTCACTTTTAGGAGTACTGCCTTCAGAGCACTATCTTGTGTGGGCATGATTTAAGCTGAAGTAACAACCTTGGCACTGACTAGAAGTTTCTTGCAGCCTTCTAGAACCACGGGTGGGAAAAGACTGTGGGGTTCTAGTCCCCTGGAGAGACTGCACGGATTGAGAGTTGTAGTTAGCGGACTCAAGGTTTGAAAGCATATGTTTTAATAAAATGAAAGTGTATTCTATAATTCTATATATGTACACTGTATATACCTTTTTTCCAAATATTAAATGTATATTTTTAGTAAATATGTCTATATATGAGGGCAATAATCTATTTTAATGTTTTACATGAGTTTTGTGAAACTTTTTTTTTAGCTCTACCACTTAATTTCAGATTTCAGGTCACGCTAATTACTCTAGCACTATTTTGGCTTTCATTTAAACACAAGCTATAACTTTTAACTTGTAATATAAATGAAGTTTAGCGTAGTCGCAATATCCATTATCAGTATAGGGAGCAAAAAAGGAATGCTGGCCACGTTAAACCTCCTCTAGTAAATCTGTTTTACAATGGACTAATATTACACAATTACACACAAATTCTAGTGTTATCCAACAATATTGATATTGCACCCTGCACTATTATTAGCATTCAACTTGTAAGCTGGGCGTTTGTGTTGAGGCTGATTACATGGCAGCTAGGTTTCCCCTCCACAATTCCAGGCAACTGTGTGGCATCCCCAAGCTTCTAGAAGAGTTTGTAGTGGTAGACAGTGACTGAGGGTTCTTGTAAAAGCAAGGTCAGGCAGGCTAGGATCGGCAAAAAGCAGGCAATAATGATAGACAATCAGCATTTAAAAAGAGTAGTTAAGCAAGGGTCAAAACACGGGATCCAGGCCAGAAGTCAGCAAAAACAGCAAAACAGTATGCAGCACACCCAGGAAACAAGTCCTATAAGCATACAGGGAATACAGGAAAAAAGCTGGATTTAAATAGTCGGAGGCTGATTGCATAATGAGACATAGTTGTATGTAGGTAGTACCGAAGAATTAAGACAAAAACAAAGACTAATTTGCAGCTTCTACAGTTGCTCACAAGAAAGCAGCAGCCCAGAAACCTGAAGTCCCCTCTTCAGCTCCAAGGGCAAGACCAACAGTGGTTTGTTGCAGAATCATGTGACAGCACCATTGGGTATATACTATAAGATGCTAAACTAGTCCGTATGGTAAATGTGGCAAGATTTTAGAGATAGGTAGGCACTCTGGGTAAGTGTTGGCATTTTTTTAAAGAATGTTGTATTGCACCTTCTGTCCAGGGGGCTTAAGTGCGCAACCACAATACACTTCTCTGTTACACTTTCACAGATAATACTGAACACTGCTTGGTTGCTCTTAAAGAATATGAGTGAACAGGTCCCATACACAGGCAGCTCTAATAACATTCCTCTTGAACAGGAAACGCTAAGAGAGTTTACTGTGTCTTTGCTTATATACTAATGTAATAAAGATTGGACTTTTAATATATGTCCCTCTTTGACTTCTCTCTACTGAACCTTATCATACCTAAGCTAACTTTTACAAGGGCACAGGGGAGAGCCCAGCCATTCATCAATAACATAACCTGGTGTAAAAGAAGCAATAGCCTAGTTTACAAGGGAAGCATAACAATGGTAGCACTATAGTGCACTAATTTTGCTAGAGCATAATTTTATAGCGCTTCCACTTTTAATTGCTTATAATAAGGGCAAAATAAAATGTTAGTGCTCAGCGAAAGCCTAGGAATGCTAATATCTTAATGTAGGATAGTGTGGTTGGGCTAAATCTCTCACCTTATAGACTCTTCTTGGGCTTGCTGAACAACTCAGGTCATGGCTATCACTCAAGCTCTAACTTTTAATGAATTGTGTGATATAGTCACTCTGTGTGATCTACATGATGAAAATAAGGGTGATAATATTAAAACGCCAAAACAAGTTATTAAGAAAATGCCACCTAGTGTATTTTATCCTGTCAATGCACGTAATTATCTAATAGAGGTGTTTCACTCAATATTAGAACAGGATTTAACACATCTTGCAGAACAAACACTCTCAAAAATGAAAGACGGGCAATAGACAAAATTGTAAATAATCAAAATTTAGTTGTTGTTGACTCCGACAAGGGTGGCTCAATAGTAATTCTCAACAAACAACAATACTTGGATGAAGCATTCAGGCAGTTAGGAGATTTAGAAACCTATAAAAAACTAACCTTTAATGCCACCAATAAGTTCCAAACAGATTTTAGACATCTATTGGATGAAGGCAATGAAAAAGGCATTATTACTAATAAAATATGTGAATTCATATACACGAAGTACCCCAGGGTACCCTTGTTCAAATTTTTGCTGAAAGTCAATAAATCCTTCACCAATCCTCCGGGTCGGCCCATTATTTCGGCCATTGGTTCACTAAGTGAAAAACTAGGAGAATGGGTAGATGCCCAATTACAGCCTGTGGTACAGTCCCTCCCAGGTTTTCTCAGGCCTAGATTTAGAGTTGGGCGGTAGCTGTCAAAACCAGCGTTAGAGGCTCCTAACGCTGGTTTTAGGCTACCGCCGGTATTTGGAGTCAGTCACTCACTTTCCAGCCGCGACTTTTCCATACCGCAGATCCCCTTACGTCATTTGCGTATCCTATCTTTTCAATGGGATCTTTCTAACGCCGGTATTTAGAGTCGTGGCTGAAGTGAGCGTTAGAAATCTAACGACAAAACTCCAGTCGCAGAAAAAAGTCAGTAGTTAAGAGCTTTCTGGGCTAACGCCGGTTTATAAAGCTCTTAACTACTGTGCTCTAAAGTACACTAACACCCATAAACTACCTATGTACCCCTAAACCGAGGTCCCCCCACATCGCCGCCACTATATTTAAATTTTTTAACCCCTAATCTTCCGCTCCGTACACTGCCGCCAACTACGTTATCCCTATGTACCCCTAATCTGCTGCCCCTAACACCGCCGACCCCTATATTATATTTATTAACCCCTAATCTGCTGCCCCCGCTATCGCTGACCCCTGCATATTATTATTAACCCCTAATCTGCCGCTTCGTACACCACCGCTACCTACGTTATCCCTATGTACCCCTAATCTGCTGCCCCTAACACCGCCGACCCCTATATGTCGGCGGTGTTATGTACCCCTAATCTGCTGCCCCCCTCAACGTCGCCTCCACCTGTCTACACTTATTAACCCCTAATCTGCCGAGCGGACTGCACCGCTACTATAATAAATGTATTGACCCCTAATCCGCCTCACTCCCGCCTCAATAACCCTATAATAAATAGTATTAACCCCTAATCTGCCCTCCCTAACATCGCCAACACCTAACTTCAATTATTAACCCCTAATCTGCCGACCTAATCTCGCTGCTACTGTAATAAATGTATTAACCCCTAAAGCTAAGTCTAACCCTAACACTAACACCCCCCTAAGTTAAATGTTGGTATTTTATTTAATTTATTTATTGATAGTGTAGTGTTAGGTTTAATTGTAACTTAGGTTAGGATTTTTTTTACAGGTAAATTTGTAATTATTTTAACTATTTTAGCTATTAAATAGTTCTTAACTATTTAATAGCTATTGTACCTGGTTAAAATAAATACAAAGTTACCTGTAAAATAAATATAAATCCTAAAATAGCTATAATATAATTATAATTTATATTGTAGCTATATTAGGATTTATTTTACAGGTAAGTATTTAGCTTTAAATAGGAATAATTTATTTAATAAGAGTTAATTTATTTCGTTAGATTTAAATTATATTTAACTTAGGGGGGTGTTAGTGTTAGACTTAGCTTTAGGGGTTAATACATTTATTAGAATAGCGGTGAGCTCCAGTCGGCAGATTAGGGGTTAATGTTTGAAGTTAGGTGTCGGCGATGTTAGGGAGGGCAGATTAGAGGTTAATACTATTTATTATAGGGTTATTGAGGCGGGAGTGAGGCGGATTAGGGGTTAATAACTTTATTATAATAGCGGTGCGGTCCGCTCGGCAGATTAGGGGTTAATAAGTGTAGGCAGGTGGAGGCGACATTGTGGGGGGCAGATTAGGGGTTAATAAATATAATATATGGGACAGCGGTGTTAGGGGCAGCAGATTAGGGGTACATAGGGATAATGTAAATAGCGGCGGTTTACGGAGCGGCAGATTAGGGGTTAAAAAAATTATGCAGGGGTCAGCGATAGCGGGGACGGCAGAATAGGGGTTAATAAGTGTAAGGTTAGGGGTGTTTAGACTCGGGGTACATGTTAGAGTGTTAGGTGCAGACGTAGGAAGTGTTTCCCCATAGCAAACAATGGGGCTGCGTTAGGACGCGGCTTTTTTACGCAGGTGTTAGGTTTTTTTTCAGCTCAAACAGCCCCATTGTTTTCTATGGGGGAATCATGCACGAGCACGTTTTGAAGCTGGCCGCGTCCGTAAGCACCGCTGGTATCGAGAGTTGAAGTTGCGGTAAATATGCTATACGCTCCTTTTTTGGAGCCTAACGCAGCCATTCTGTGAACTCTAGATACCAGCGGCATTTAAAAGGTGCGGCCAGAAAAAAGCCAGCGTAGCTAACGCACCCCTTTGGCCACAGAACTCTAAATCTAGGCGTCAGAGATACAAAGCATCCTCTGAGGTCACATAAGGATTTTGAATGGAAGAATAGCTATAGGTTTGTAACCATTGATGTAGTCTCCTTATATTCATGCATACCGCATGGATTAGGTATCAAAGCTTTAAAGAGAATGCTTGAGAAATATTCTAATTATGACAGATTTAATAAACTTTATTTTTTATGCCACTAGCATTCTTCTGAGTCATAATTATTTTATTTTTAACAGGGAATTCTACATCCAACTAAGAGGTTCTGCGATAGGGGCCAAATTGTCCCCATCGTATGCGAACCTCTATCTGCCTGATTTTTAAAACCTGGCATTGTTTGGTGCTCAGAATAGATTTAAGAGTAATGACAACTTTTATACTCGTTATATAGATGACATGCTCTTATTCTGGGATGGCTCAATACAGGATCTGGATGATTTTGTAGTTCACTTAAATAACAAAAAAGATAATCTTAGATTTACTTATTACTCATCTAGTGTTGATATTCCCTACCTGGATGTTAGACTGAGCCATGACAGTAACAAAGTTATCACAGAAGTTTACAGAAAAGAGGTGTCAGGAAACACTACTCTCAGAGCATATTCTTCACACCCCTACCATCTGAAGAGAGGGATACCTAAGGGACAATTCATCTGTCTAAGGTGGAATTGTAGCAATGTAGAAAGCTTTTGGACACATGCTAGGGATTTACCAAAACGTCTCAGTGAGAGGGGATACAAAAAAGAGATTCTGGAATCTTTGGCAACACAGGTAGCAGACTTGAATAGGGAGACACTTCTAAAGGATAAATACATAAAAATGTCACTGACAGAAGAGGTATAAACTTTATTACCACATATAGTAAGCAATTTGACTCTATTTGTAGGATTATTAAAAGAAGGCTACCTATACTTGATGGAGATAAATATCTACATGGTATCTCCAGAGAATGTAATTTCATTTCACGCAGATCCAAGACAATTGGAGATATGGTTAGAAAAGATTTCAGCAGAAAGAGCAATGTGACAATAGCTAGGAAGAATTGGTTATCGAGTAAACATGGTTTCTTCAGATGTAAAATAAAACCTTGCAAAAGTTGCAGTTATGCAAGCATAGGAGATATATTTGTATCGACACAAACAGGTATAATGTATATTATTAAGGTACATATTACTTGTTCATCCACGTTTGTGGTATATTTGTTGACATGCAATTTTTGCAAATTTCAGTACGTGGGCCTCACTTCGAGGATGTTAAAGGAAAGAATCAGAGAACATTTTCTGTCCTTGGAAGAAATCCCAAAAACTCTGGTTGCAAAACATTTTGCATTACATGTTGGCAACAATGTTAGCTTCTGCTTCCAAGGAATAGAACAAGTTTCTTTAGGACCCAGGGGAAGAGATAGATTCTCTGCACTTAGTAAAAAGGAGGTGTGCTGGATAAATGCCTTAAAAACTGGTGCTCCTCTTGGTATAAACAAAATTAGCAATGTTAAATTATTCATATATAAAATTTAGATTTCATAATAGAACATACGCTTATGGGCTCTGGCCATATATTCCATCATGAAGGCCTGGGGATATGACACAACACTTGCAATAGACAGAGGATCTTACATGCCAATCCTGTTTTACGTAGTAACATTAGCATTTGACTTATGTACGTTTAATATGTGAATTGGTCAGTGGTATGTATAACTTGGTCCATATGTCTTATATATCTTACTTATTAGGGTTCTGTTCCCATTAGACCTTTTAAACAGAGCTTTGACATATGCTAGGAATGTTATTTCCTTCCTTTTGTTTTATTATCTATGAATTATATGTTTATATCAACATGAATTTAAATAGTATCACTATAGTTCAGATATGAATTCTTTGTTGATATTCTTTAACATGTATATGTAAATGTTTAAATATCGCCTATGACTAGTCTCCTAGCACCTAGCTCAGCTTCTTAAGTTACATCTTATGTTAGTATGAATCTTAAACCTGATTGGTCTGTGAGTACACCTCCTAGAGGTATAAAGGCAAGATTTGCACACCTGTAAGTCAGCACTGATGAAGTGCTGAATGAGGCAGGAAACGCGTCAGCTGTGGTAAAATCTGTGTTGCTATGCCCTTGCAAACTTTTAACATGTTTTCTATTTTTTATTTTTAAAACAAGCTTTATTAATGACAAGAGTTACATCACAACTCACAGTTCAACATAATAACAGTAATAACGTATGCATAGGTTTGATTATTTAGTTATATCTTGTAGGAGTGTTCATAACACTGCATTCATAAGCGCATAGATGAAAGAGTCAGAGCCATCTCTCGTCAAGTTTAGCTGCTAGATGATACATTACACTTGAGCTTCTTTCAACGAGCAGGGTTGCTCGCTGTAATAATGTATACTTATTGCTTATCAAACATAAACTTATGAACTTAACAACAGGTAGTTAAATACAACATTAATATAGATACTCAGCATGCTTGCTTCATACAGCTGAGGTTATCACAATACCTGATGTCATCACCCAGCGGGGCGAGCAGGTAGGGGAAGAGAGTAAGAGACAGAAGGGAGAGAAAAAAAAAAAGAAGGGGGGGGAGGGAAGTTTGTTGAAACCGTTTTCAGTGGGTATGAGAGTAACCTTTGTGCTAAAACTCTCTGTCTGCCCAAGGTAATGCCATCATTTCATGTGTAGCTAGTTTGCCAGTTTTAAGATAATTATATCGTTCCAGCCTAAGTAAGTCCCCTACTCTGGCCCTCCATTCCTGAATGCTAGGGGTCTGAACCCTTTTCCAGTACATCGGTATAAGCCCCTTTGCACCATTCAGCATCAGCAAAAGAAGTAGGTACTTATCCTCCCCAATCATTTTAGGTAGTTCATGATAAATCAAGTATGTTGGTTTTGGAGGGATAATTGTCTTGTGGATTTTGCTAATTTCACCTAACACCTCCCCCCAGAAAGGCCGTATCTGTGGGCATGTCCACCATATGTGGAGAATAGCTCCCTCCTCTGCGCAGCCCCTCCAGCACTCCCCATTTGTGTGTGGATAGATTCTTTGAAGTCTATGGGGTGTTAGATACCACCTGCAAAGTAGCTTATAATTCATCTCTTGGATTCTCATTGAATCTCAAGCCTTCCTAGCTCTTGCAAAGATCTTTGTCCAGTCTTTGGCCCCTATCTCCTGTCTGAGCTCTATCTGCCAGACAGATGTATATTTCAGGAGGACAGATCCTCCCTTAGTCAATAGGAGTTTGTATAGCTGAGATATGAGATGGGCAGGAGTCTGAGTCACAGCACACAACACCTCAAATGGCATCCTGTTTCTGACCAGCCCTTCCCGCTCTTGATGAGTGTTGAAATAGTGTGTGATCTGTGCTACTCTATACCAGGATGTAAATATGGTACAGTCCCATTCGGACAATTCTGCCTGTGTTTTGAGTCTATCTTGTAAGATATTAGAGATAGAGGCTTCTGCTAGAGTATAAGACTCTCCCGGGGCATGCGGTCTAAATTCCATTCCCAGATCCGGGTTCTCCTGGATAGGGATGTTTGGTGAGGCAAGAGAGGATATGTATGTGCCCTCATCCATTAGTCTGTCCCATGTCTTAAGAGTATCTGCTATCATGGGGTAAAGTGAGATCGTGATTGGGCGCTTTGTAGCAGAGATCCAGGACAAAGCCCCAACATTTCCCAGCTGCATGACTTCATTATCAATTTGTATCCAGACTTTGTTACCAGAATTCCGGTTCCACTCCACCACCCTCTGAAGAAATATGGCTCTTTGATACTCCCTTAACAGAGGAATCCCCAACCCTCCTCTATCTCTGGGTAGGTATGTCTGCAAACTCTAGGCCTGATCCCGTTCCATATGTAAGCTTCTAAGGCCGTTTGAATTTGTTGGACATAATGCAAGGCCGACAAAGACGGAACCATCTGCATCACATACAACACTCTTGGTAGCACGTTCATCTTCACCACCCCGACTCGGCCCATCCACAAGATTTTTTCTTTCCAGTTAGATAAATCCCTAAGGATATCATCCCGGATGTTTTGGTAGTTTAGATCCACAATCTCTGGTATACTTGGCGAGATAGTGATCCCTAGGTACTTTAAACTATGGTGAGCTATTTTTATCGGACAATTGGAGCTGAGAACATCAACTAGTTCAGATGATTCTGTAATATTTAAAATCTCGGACTTCAGGCAATTGAGAAGGAAGTTTGAGACTTTACCAAAGGCTGTAAACTCTGAAAGGGCTTCCCCCAAGGAGCTAGCTGATTCTGAGATTGTCAAGAGGATGTCGTCAGCGTACATTGAAAGTTTGTGTTCAATGTTGCCAATGGGGAATCCCTTAATCGCCGGGTTGGATCTGATATTGGTTGCTAGAACCTCAATAGTAAGAGCAAACAAGAGCGGCGACAGGGGGCATCCCTGCCTAGTCCCGTTTTTTATCTGAAAAGTTTCTGATAAAGTGACATTGACTCTTACCTTTGCATTTGGGTAACCCAGTCAAATGCTTTTTTCTGCATCTGTTGTAACCAGGGAGAGTGGTAAGCTGTTTATATGGGCGTGAGTTATCAATTGCAAAATCTTAATGGCATTATCCCTTGCCTCGCGGGCAGGTATAAATCCCACTTGATCAGTGGAGATTAAGCTGGGGAGGTATCTATTCAAGCGGGTAGACATAACATTCGCAAGGATCTTCGCATCAGAATTTAATAAAGATATAGGCCTGAAATTTTCAGGCTTGTCATGTGGTTTCTGGGGCTTAGGAATGACCGTAATATAGGCCTCCAACATGGAGCCTAGGAGGTCAGAAGATTCTGAAAGTGAATTGAAAATGTTTACCAACATGGGGACCAGGAAGTCCACATATATCTTATAGTATTTTAGGGCAAAGCCATCAGGCCCAGGGCATTTCCCCGATGGAAGATACTTGATGGCATTTTGTACCTCCTCTTTTGTAACCGGAGAGTCCAACAACTCCATCTCCTCATTTGTGAGCTTGGGGAGATCCACTCCTTCAAGGTATTTTAGGATGTCCCCTTCCCCTCGTGGGGGCAAGGGGGCACCCTCTCCGACCCAGATGGTATGCCGCAGGTTGTAGAGGGATTCGTAGTAAGTCCTAAAGATATCCGCTATTGATTTCCCATCTGCTCTAATCAAACCCTCACTATCCACCATATGATGCACATAGGCCTTAAGCTTTTTCCTCACGATGGCTCTAGCGAGGAGCTTCCCTGGTTTGTTGCCTTGTTTGAAATAAAGCTGTGTCAAAATAAAAGCCTGTCTTTGATACTCTTCCTGCAAGAACTGCAGCAGATCTGCTCTAGCCAGAGTTAGTTGTCCTAGACCGGCCTCGTCAAGTGGGTGTTGTTTGTGGAATTGTTCTGTTCTCTTGACTTGTGTCAAAAGATTACGATAACGTTCCTTCCTCTGACTATTCAATCTCGTTCTCCGCTTGATTAGGAGGCCTCTGATGGTACATTTGTGCACCTCCCTAATAGTGGTGTTCTTCATCTGCTCATTAGCGTTGAGGAGAAAGAACTCTGTCAAGGATTTCCGGATGTCAGAGCTGAACACCTGATCATCCAAAAGCGCATCATCAAGTCTCCACATGAAGGGAGTAATAGGGGTGTTAGGCCATTGTATAGAGCATCCCACTGGGGCATGATCGGACCACGTAATAGCATGAATATTGCTATTTTTAGTGATTATTAGACCCGAAGAGTCAGTGAACAGGTAATCTATCCTGGAATACTTTCTGTGTGGGTGTGAGTAAAAAGTGTAATTTTTAACCGATGGGTGTACCGCCAGTTCTGCTAGTGAGCCAGCAATACGCTTCAAAATTTTTTGGGGAGTGCTGGAGACACCATTGGAAGTATCGAGAGAGGGGTCAAGAGGTGCATTAAGTTCCCCTCCCAGGTACAGCACACCTGTCTGCACATCGAGGATTTTACAGATGACATTTTGGAGGAAGAGGTGCTGGGTCCGGTTAGGGCAATATACATTTGCGAGTGTGATGGGCCTGCCAAACAGAGAGCCAGTAAGCACCAAATATCTGCCCTCTGGGTCTTTATATGCTTGCAGTAATTGGAAAGGCATTCTTGCACTGAAAATAATTCCCACCCCATTTTTTTTTTTTAGGGCCAGAAGCGAAATGGGCATTAGGGTACCGACGACTATACCACCTTGGCTCATGTGTAACCGAGAAGTGAGTCTCTTGTAAATATATTATGTCCCCACCCATTCTTTGTAGATATCTTAGTACTATGGAGTGCTTATTAGGGCTATTCAACCCCTTAGTGTTTATGGATATGAGCTCAACAGAAAGGGGTTTATGTCTGTCTGGCTGATGTGGCATATTGTGCTGGTGACTTTAGTGTAAGCTATGAGGAGGTGGAATGTAATGTGAATATGTTTGGAACTGGAGGGATAAAGAGAGGGAGAGGGGACAAAAAAGGGGAATGAGAGAGAAAAAAAAAGGGGGAGGGGGTTAGTTAGAGGGAGGAAAGGGTGTCTTCTCTAGGAAGATGAGTTTTACAGAATATAGAGAGTATTTACTACTATTAAATCCAGATAACCTTGAACAATAATAACTAACAGTAAATTCTATATCATAAACAAACTTTAACAACTACTGTAACCAATCAGGGGTAGTTGTCCCTGTGTGTTTCTCCCAAGTTATATAAACAGTTAACATTTTCTTTGTGATTCAACTTGATCTAATAAAAATACAATTTATAGCATAACTAATTCCCTATACACCAAGAGCCTGGGGCTGACAAAATATGAGTCATCAGTGTCTGCCTGCCTACACCGCCCCACTCCTACACCAACAACCAAAGGTGACTTTTTCCGTCCCACCCATGTAGTCTGTATGTAGAGTTGTAAGCCCATCTGGGTTTGTCACAGCAGCACATTTCCCGGTGAGTGCACTGCTGAACACAAAGGTGATATGACATAAGGCCGTAGTGAGCATGGGGTCTGGTACAAGTATTACCAAACTAAGAACCTGAGTTGGGAGGCAAGCAACGATCAATTAACAAAATAAATGTGCGTGATCAAATCCCTAGGGCATAATTAAGACACAAGCTTTAATCAATTGCTTCTTTTCTAACCCCCCTGTGCTTTTTTGGTCCCATGTGGAGAAAAATAACCATGACATCCCCTATGTGGTAATCTAGTTGAACACCTACATTGAAGAGTTCCCATTCTGGCCAACAGGGCAGCTCATAGATGCCTCTATATGGGGAATGTTATAGGCTTGTTAACCTTTGCTTATAAGCTAATTCGTTGCTCTCGGGTCTTTCTAGTCCCAGTGTAAATGTCTGCAAGTCTTGATAAAGGTCCACTAAGGACCGAACGCGTAGACACATTGGTAAGCATCTTTCCACTAGTTAGAGTACTTTTATACTGTGTTATGCTATGTTTTAATTTTGGTTACAGGAATCAACTGGGACATTAAAGGAGCAGCTGATTGCCACCAGGATTCATTAGGATACAAGGTTTTTTCATGCACACCTCTTGCCTTTTTTGTGGTTTGAACTAATTTGGATTATTAAGTGAGCGCTCTTTATTTTTCACCAACACTATTTTTTACTAACATTTGTTGAACATCATTTTTTAATTTTTTTTTTTCTTCCCAATTTCTGTTTTTTCACCGTTTTTCAATTTTTTAATTTTTCAATCTCTCATTATTGTGACATTTGTATTGACTTTCACCTTTTCATCATTGTGACATTTTTATTGACTTTCACAGCGAACATCTTTTCTAATTTTATCCTTTGCGCCAATTTTTTCAATAATTCTTTCAGTATCTTCACTCATTTTTTGAGAGAATTGTGTTTTGTACTGCAGTGCCAGAGTTTATTTGTACCACGATTTTGCATTTGTGTTTGTTCACTTACAGCTAGATTTGGAGTTTTGTCGGTAACGACCCGAAAAACTAACGCCGGCTTTTTTATGGCCGCACCATAAAAATAACTCTGGTATTGAGAGTCCACATAAAGGCTGCGTTAGGCTCCAAAAAAGGAGCGTAGAGCATTTTTAATGCAGCTTCAACTCTCGATACCAGAGTTGCTTACGCAAGCGGCCAGCCTCAAAAACGTGCTCGTGCACGATTCTCCCATAGGAAACAATGGGGCTGTTTGAGCTGAAAAAAAACCTAACACCTGCAAAAAAGCCGCGTTCAGCTCTTAACGCAGCCCCATTGTTTGCTATGGGGAAACACTTCCTACGTCTGCACCTAACACTCTAACATGTACCCCGAGTCTAAACACCCCTAACCTTACACTTATTAACCCCTAATCTGCCGCCCCCGCTATCGCTGACCCCTGCATATTATTATTAACCCCTAATCTGCCGCTCCGTAAACCGCCGCTACTTACATTATCCCTATGTACCCCTAATCTGCTGCCCTAACATCGCCGACCCCTATATTATATTTATTAACCCCTAATCTGCCCCCCACAATGTCGCCTCCACCTGCCTACACTTATTAACCCCTAATCTGCCGAGCGGACCACACCGCTATTATTATAAAGTTATTAACCCCTAATCCGCCTCACTAACCCTATCATAAATAGTATTAACCCCTAATCTGCCCTCCCTAACATCGCCGACACCTAACTTCAATTATTAACCCCTAATCTGCTGACCGGAGCTCACCACTATTCTAATAAATGTATTAACCCCTAAAGCTAAGTCTAACACTAACACCCCCCTAAATTAAATATAATTTACATCTAACGAAATTAACTCTTATTAAATAAATTATTCCTATTTAAAGATAAATACTTACCTGTAAAATAAATCCTAAAATAGCTACAATATAAATTATAATTATATTATAGCTATTTTAGGATTTATATTTATTTTACAGGTAACTTTGTATTTATTTTAACCAGGTACAATAGCTATTAAATAGTTAAGAACTATTTAATAGTTACCTAGTTAAAATAATTACAAATTTACCTGTAAAATAAATCCTAACCTAAGTTACAATTAAACCTAACACTACACTATCAATAAATTAATTAAATAAAATACCTACAATTACCTACAATTAACCCCTGAAGATCTTCCTACCTTGTCTTCACCCTACCAGGTTCACCGATCCGTCCTGAAGAGCTCCTCCGATGTCCTAATCCAAGCCCAAGCCGGGGGCTGAAGAGGTCCATGATCCGGCTGAAGTCTTCATCCAAGCGGGAGCTGAAGAGGTCCATGATCCGGCTAAAGTCTTCATCCAAGCGGGAGCTGAAGAGGTCCATGATCCGGATGAAGTCTTCTATCAACGGCATCTTCAATCTTCTTTCTTCCGGATCCATCTTGCAGACCTCCGACGTGGAACATCCTCTTCTCCCGACGCCTACTAGCCGAATGACGGTTCCTTTAAGGGACGTCATCCAAGATGGCGTCCCTCGAATTCCGATTGGCTGATAGGATTCTATCAGCCAATCGGAATTAAGGTAGGAATATTCTGATTGGCTGATGGAATCAGCCAATCAGAATCAAGTTCAATCCGATTGGCTGATTTGATCAGCCAATCAGATTGAGCTTGCATTCTATTGGCTGTTCCGATCAGCCAATAGAATGTGAGCTCAATCTGATTGGCTGATTGGATCAGCCAATTGGATTGATCTTGATTCTGATTTGCTGATTCCATCAGCCAATCAGAATATTCCTACCTTAATTCCGATTGGCTGATAGAATCCTATCAGCCAATCGGAATTCGAGGGACACCATCTTGGATGACATCCCTTAAAGGAACCGTCATTCGGCTAGTAGGCGTCGGGAGAAAAGGATGTTCCGCGTCGGAGGTCTGCAAGATGGATCCGGAAGAAAGAAGATTGAAGATGCCGTTGATAGAAGACTTCATCCGGATCATGGACCTCTTCAGCTCCCGCTTGGATGAAGACTTCAGCCGGATCATGGACCTCTTCAGCTCCCGCTTGGATGAAGGCTTTAGCCGGATCATGGACCTCTTCAGCCCCCCGCTTGGGCTTGGATTAGGACATCGGAGGAGCTCTTGAGGATGGATCGGTGAACCTGGTAGGGTGAAGACAAGGTAGGAAGATCTTCAGGGGCTTAGTGTTAGGTTTATTTAAGGGGGGTTTGGGTTAGATTAGGGGTATGTGGGTGGTGGGTTGTAATGTTGAGGGGGGGTATTGTATGTTTTTTTTTACAGGCAAAAGAGCTGAATTTCTTGGGGCATGCCCCGCAAAGGGCCCTGTTCAGGGCTGGTAAGGTAAAAGAGCTTTGAACTTTAGTAATTTAGAATAGGGTAGGGCATTTTGTTATTTTGGGGGTCTTTGTTATTTTATTAGGGGGCTTAGAGTAGGTGTAATTAGTTTAAAATTGTTGTAATATTTTTCTTATGTTTGTAAATATTTTTTTATTTTTTGTAACTTAGTTCTTTTTTATTTTTTGTACTTTAGCTAGTTTATTTAATTGTATTTATTTGTAGGAATTGTATTTAATTAATTTATTGATAGTGTAGTGTTAGGTTAATTGTAGGTAATTGTAGGTATTTTATTTAATTAATTTAATGATAGTGTAGTGTTAGGTTTAATTGTAACTTAGGTTAGGATTTATTTTACAGGTAATTTTGTTATTATTTTAACTAGGTAACTATTAAATAGTTCTTAACTATTTAATAGCTATTGTACCTGGTTAAAATAATTACAAAGTTGCCTGTAAAATAAATATTAATCCTAAAATAGCTACAATATAATTATAATTTATATTGTAGCTATATTAGGGTTTATTTTACAGGTAAGTACTTAGCTTTAAATAGGAATAATTTATTTAATAAGAGTTAATTAATTTCGTTAGATTTAAATTATATTTAACTTAGGGGGGTGTTAGTGTTAGGGTTAGACTTAGCTTTAGGGGTTAATACATTTATTAGAATAGCGGTGAGCTCCGGTCGGCAGATTAGGGGTTAATAATTGAAGTTAGGTGTCGGCAATGTTAGGAAGGGCAGATTAGGGGTTAATACTATTTATTATAGGGTTAGTGAGGCGGATTAGGGGTTAATAACTTTATTATAGTAGCGGTGCGGTCCGCTCGGCAGATTAGGGGTTAATAAGTGTAGGCAGGTGGAGGCGACGTTGAGGGGGGCAGATTAGGGGTTAATAAATATAATATAGGGGTCGGCGGTGTTAGGGGCAGCAGATTAGGGGTACATAGCTATAATGTAGGTGGCGGCGCTTTGCGGTCGGCAGATTAGGGGTTAATTATTGTAGGTAGCTGGCGGCGACGTTGTGGGGGGCAGATTAGGGGTTAATAAATATAATACAGGGGTCGGCGGTGTTAGGGGCAGAAGATTAGGGGTACATAAGTATAACGTAGGTGGCGGTCGGCAGATTAGGGGTTAATTATTGTAGGTAGCTGGCGGCGACGTTGTGTGGGGCAGGTTAGGGGTTAATAAATATAATATAGGGGTCGGCGGTGTTAGGGGCAGCAGATTAGGGGTACATAAGTATAACGTAAGTGGCGGTCGGCAGATTAGGGGTTAAAAAATAATATTCGAGTGTCGGCGATGTGGGGGGACCTCGGTTTAGGGGTACATAGGTAGTTTATGGGTGTTAGTGTACTTTAGAGCACAGTAGTTAAGAGCTTTATGAAACTACTGACTTTTTTCCTGCGGCTGGAGTTTTGTCGTTAGATGTCTAACGCTCACTTCAGAAACGACTCTAAATACCGGAGTTAGAAAGATCCCATTGAAAAGATAGGATACGCAATTGACGTAAGGGGATCTGCGGTATGGAAAAGTCGCGGATGAAAAGTGAGCGTTAGACCCTATTTTGAGTGACTCCAAATACCGGCGGTAGCCTAAAACCAGCGTTAGGAGCCTCTAACGCTGGTTTTCACGGCTAACGCCAAACTCCAAATCTAGGTCTTAGTATTATATGTTTTATTCTATTTAGCACATCTGCACATTACTTTTATTTTACTAGCTATTACTCATTTAACTTTGAGTATCCAATTATTGATCCATAATTGACAGCTGTTTATCATCGTGCCACCATCATATTGCACCTTAATGATCAGCTGCCACGTCCAGCTTTATATTTGTTTATCTAATTCAGTGATTAGCTGCCACGTTCAGCTTTTTATTCGTTTTTATCATTTTTACTGTATGCATGCTAGTATTGTAGATTTTATTGTAGATTGTAGATAGGTTCTGTCTCTGCCATTATATGATTTTATCTGTTTTTGATTCCCCTTAAACAGGGAATAGCTGCTCATCCTAACAGCGTAGATACCATTCTATCATTAGTCTTTTATATATTTATTTTTATATTTGTTTATTATTTGATTGTATTAAATTTAATTACCTATTCCTAGTGTGTATATTTACCCCTAGGCCTTATTGGCGCTGTATCCATCACTTTCCATTAAATGTCTGCAAGCGTCAACATTTACAGTTCTTGTCCTCTCTAAAATTTAGAAGAAAAATATGTGATGTGTAATTGTGGTTATCAGACTAACCCATGCACAATACTCTAAGCTAGATCCTGCCACACAATCATATAAACATAGTAAAATAATGTACAATAAACCCCTGTTAGATAATGACACGGAACAAAACATGTATCAATGGAACAATAACAGTTATACAGCATGAGTAACTTTAAAATTATTAATGAAAAACAAGTTTAGAGTGAGTGCACCTGGTGAGTGTTAATATTGGGGAAATTGGTTTATATAACCACGCTCTAAACCCTACAAGTGTGACAGTCGTTCCTTCAAACGACTGTCAAAGAATGAAGTGCAATAACCAAGGTGAGGGGAGCTAAAGGTATAATTTGTGGTGTTTGTATGTTACTGTGTAACCTAAATAAGAGTTTATGCTTATACGTTTTGATTGAAAAAATAATATATTTATTTTTTAAATCTTTTATTTTTATACAATCTCCAATACAATATCTGTTTGGGTCCTACTACATGTAGGTTCTTGTTACGCCTCGCAGGGCTATGTATCAAAGGAAAAATAAACATAACATTACTTATAATCTACATGAACAAGATAAGAAGAGAAAAAAAAAATACAAGTAACTTGACAAAGTCAGTCCCAATTTATTCTTGTATATTGACTGATTCCACTAATTCCATCTAACTTGATCTAACCTAATATTTTATCTAAGATTACTACATGTGTAGGTCTCTTGGACCTTAGATTATCTTCACTGTTATTCCTAACTGTATTGGGAAAGTGTCTTATTAGGTTTACAGGGTACCCATATCAAACGTAGATATTAATTTAATGCATTAGAAAGAAATGAACATAATGAGGGGGGAAATGAGCGGTGGGGGGGGGGCCGGGAGAAATGAGATTGGGAGAAAGAAAGAGAAAGAGAAGAAAAAAAAAAAAAAAAAAAAAGGGAAAAGAAAGGGGGAGGAGAGAAGAGGGGAAGCAAGGAGGACTGGTTTCTATTCTTACCAAATTCCTAATAAAACTAAATCTGAATTCCTGAAGGGATAAATTAGATGGTCTATTTCTTTTTTTGGAAAGATTTTTATAAATGATGACCACTTTTGGAAGAACCTGTTAACATCTTGGGTTTCAAATAATTTTGTATCAAATTGTTCAAGTATACATTGCTTTTTTATACAATTTTTTATCTCTGGGATGCTGGGAGTTGCTGTTTCTTTCCATTTTTTAAAGATTAGGTATCTTGTTGCTAATATTGTGACATTTACTATCTTTTCCTTATCTGGGGGGAGTCTTTCATCTGTTTTAAGAAAAATTACATTTATAAAAGAGAGAATCGCATAAGGTATACCAAGCTTTCTATTTAACCAATATTCCACTTTCTTCCATACCTCTCTTATTTTTGGGCAGATCCATAACATATGTTTTAGGTTTGCCGCTCCCATTGAGCATTTTGGGCATTTGTTAAATTGTGTATTGCCCCATCTATGTCCCTTTTCAGGAGTTACATAAGTCATATGCAAAAGTTTCACGTGTGATTCCCTCCAAGTAGAGGAGAATGTTGTTTGATTTACCTTTAAGATGGAAGTTTGAATATATCCTGTTTCTATAGAAGTTGGTTCAATAAGTGGGGCCCATTTTAGTTCAATGTTGTTAATATGATTCACGCCTTTACTTAACTTTAGCATTTGGTAGCATAAAGATATTGACATTTGGCCCCCATTAGCTAATGCTATCGATTTTTCTAATGGACCCAGAGACCAATTCCAACCTGCTTCATTTATTAACTTCCAAGCATAGTGTCTTGCTTGGAGATAAACAAAAAAATCTTTTTGTGGAATGTCAAATTCACTTCTGAGATCAGAAAATGATTTAATACATTTCCTTGACATATCGATTAATTGCGCTACTCTTTCAAGACCGTTTGCTTCCCATCTTGTAAGAGGTGATATTTGTAACCCTAGTTCAAAGTATGGGCTTCCTTTTAAGGGTAAATAGGTAGAAATTTTCTCATTTATATTTAAAATTTTACATATCTTTAACCAAGCTTTGATTGGGATAAAAATAGACTGAAGTTTCTTAATTTCCTTTGGAATTTCGCCTCTTCTTACATGGATTAGGGCTACTGGAAGATAGGGGAAGCTAACGTTCTTTTCTAGATCATTGTTTGTTGCATAATCTTTAAGGCAGATCCAATCTATTACTATACGAGCTAAGAATGCTAGATTATATAACCGTAGATCAGGTAAAGCACAGCCTCCAAATTTTCTGGGCAAAAAGAGCTTTTCAAGAGATATTCGAGGTTTCCTGCCCTGCCATAGGAATTTTCTAAGTGCCGTGTTTAAGATCTTGATATCTTTCTCCTTTAATAGAATTGGTATATTTTGACAGATGTATAGGATTTTTGGAAATAATATCATTTTATAAAGGGCAATTCGGCCTGAGAGTGAAATAGGTAAATTTTGCCAGTACTTCATTGTTTCTCTAATTACTTTTAGAATTGGGGGTATGTTGAAAGAATACCATTGTTCTGGGTTTGAGGAGATTATAATACCCAGATACTTAAATGCTTCTTCTGCAATTTTAAAGGGCATGTTATCTAGGGGCTGATCTGGAGGTCTTGCCCAGTAAAGTTCCGATTTGTTAGTGTTTATCTTGTAACCCGAAAATGAGCTAAACTGTGATATAATAGACAAGAGTTTAGGGATATTTAACTGAGTATTTCTCATGTATATTAGAATATCATCAGCATAAAGCGAGATTTTGAGTTCCTTTTTCCTTATTTTAATTCCTTCTATATCTTGTCTAACCAGAATCGCGAGAGGTTCAATTGCAATATTGAAAAGCAAGGGTGAAAGAGGACATCCTTGTCTTGTGCCTTTAGCTAGATGAATAGTAGATGATTGTCTGGTATTAACTAGGAGCCTGGTATAAGCTGTTTTATAAAGATTTTCAATAAATTTAGAGAAATTACCTCTAAAACCAAATTGAGAGAGTGTATGAAGAAGGTGATCATGGTGGACCGAGTCAAACGCCTTCTCGGCATCAATTGTGATAATAGCCTTATCGCTAATATTATGTTCTATTTCTTGGACTTGGCTCGGTTGTACATTAAAAAAATCTATCGTAAGGAATAGCTCACGGATTTTAGCCGAGGAGTTTCTGTTTATCATGAAACCTGCCTGATCTTTGTGTATTATCTGTGCAAGGGGGGTTTGTAGTCTACGTGCCAAGATAGATGTCAACAGTTTGTAATCTGTATTGAGAAGAGCGATAGGTCTATACGACTCTTTTTGTGTAGGGTCTTTCCCAGGTTTTAAGATAAGGGTAGTAAAGGAGGCTGAGAAGGTGTTTGATGGTGGAGTGCCCTCCCTATACATATCATTGTACAGTTTTGTTAAATGTGAGGCTATGGAGGGTGATAACAACTTATAAAATTCACTAGGCAGGGCATCTGGTCCTGCCGCTTTATTAATGGGCAGTTCCTCTATCCCTTTCACGACCTCTATCTCTGTAATAGGGAGATTCATCATTTCACTCAATTCTTCTGAAATAGTTGGACAAGAAATCTTTTCCCAGAACTCCTCACTATTTCTGCTATTGGATGCATTTAAAGAGTACAGACTTTGATAATATTCTACCATTATTTTTAAAATCTCTTCTGAGTCTGAGAAGAGTTTATCGTCCTTCTGAATATGCTCAATTATAGTATTCCCTTTATCTTGCTTGACTAATCTAGAAAGTAACTTGCCTGCCTTATTCCCGTATTTATACAACTTCGCTTGAAGTCTCAGTTCACGTTGCGTTGTTTTATGCAAGAGAAAAGAATCTCTTTCTTTCTTGACTTGTATGTAATTGTTCCAGGTTTCAGTCGTTTTATTTACTATATAGCTGTTATAAGCATTTGACAACTTTTTGATAATATTTTCTTCCTTTTTTTTATAATCTTTAGTTCTCCTGATATTATATGCCAATATCTCTCCTCTCATGACTGCTTTTGCAGCCTCCCAAAATATTATTGGGCGATTAATATATTCTCTATTTAAATAGACATATTCTTCAAATTTTAAATTTAACATTGTTTTGAATTCTGGGTCAGTAGCCAGATATTGAGGAAAGTGAAATTGATTATTTTTGGTTTTAAAATCATGTGAGCTAATTTCAATAGTTATAGGGGCGTGATCCGAGACTATAATCGGGAGAATTTTAGCTTTGATTTTAAAATTCAATAATTTTTCGTCTATTAGGAATAAGTCTATTCTCGAAAGGGACTTGTGGGCTTTTGATAAACAAGTAAAGTTTTTACCATCCAAGTTTTGAGACCTCCATATATCTTTAACTCTTAAATTGTTAAATAATTTATTGAAGATTTTAGTTTCTAAGTTATCTTTTTTGGTTTTCAATATTGTAGTGTTATGTCTGAATCTATCTAGGGCATAATACGGGGACATGTTAAAATCTCCTCCTATTATTAACATTCCTTCTGCTTTTGCCAATATCTTATTTTGTAGATTTTCCCAGAAATCATGATCAATAATGTTGGGTGCGTATAAATTACATAGTGTATATGTAGTGTTGAGGATTTTAACCTTTACTATTAAAAACCTTCCCTCTGGGTCTACTTCGAGAACTGTGGATGATGCTTTTATTTTTTTCCCTAATAGGATTGCTACCCGTCTTTTCCTTCCTAGCGCCGGTGAGGCTATAACTTCGCGAACCCAAGACCTTTTCAGTTTGTATACTTCTTCTATTTTAATGTGGGTTTCTTGGAGGAAGGCCACATCCACATGCATCTTTTTAAGCTCAGTTATGATCGTATTTCTTTTTATGGGGGATGTTAGCCCTCCAATATTCCAAGAGGCCATTATACAAGGATTGTCAGACATTATTTTCTAGAAAGTAAAGAATGGAAAGAGAAAGAAGAAAGGAAAAAAAAAAAAAAAAAAAAAAAAAGGGGTAAAACTCTCCTCTCGTACTCGCCCCCCCCCCCCCCCCCAGTTCAGTCCCAGTTACTAGTGGATAATCCCGGAAACCTTGTTCCCTAATTTGTGCATCTATAATCAGATTTCCTCTGATCGATGCATCCTCCCATTTTTTGGACTGAGTGTACATTGTTAAGCTTGAATGAGCAAAGAAAAAAAAAAGAAAAATATGAAAACAAAAAACGAAACCCTCAATTGAGTTATTTTTGTTTCGTTGGTAATTTTCACCTCTTGTTTTGTGTTGGGGGTGTGAGCTGTGTCATAAATCTTTCAGCCTCTTTGGCTGTTTCAAAAAAATGGGCCTTGTCCTCTAATGTTATTTTAAGTTTAGCTGGGTATGTTACAGTGGCTTGATAGCCTTGGTTTATTAGACGGGTACATATTGGTGTTAACTCTCTTCTTTTGGCTGAAGTTTCCGCAGAAAAATCTTGGAAGAGCATTATTTTAACGTTTCCCAGAAAGATGGGTTGATTTTTTCTGTAGTATTGAAGTAAGGAGAGTTTATCTTGGTAGTTTAGTATCTTAGCTATGATAGGCCTAGGCCGATCTTTCCCTCTTTCCGGGTTATACCAGCCTACTCTGTGAGCTCTTTCTATTATAATTCGGGGGTATGTTTCGGGCAATTGCAATAAGTGTGGTATTTCTACTGCAATTAGTTTATTTAAGTCCTCGTACTGTTTTTCTTCAGGGACTCCTATAATTCTAATGTTATTCCTTCTCACTCGATTTTCTAGATCTTCTAGTTTTAGTTGTGTTTTTGCAAGTTTAGTATATATATCATTAAATTTGGAATTGTGGTTTATAGTGGTGTCCTCTAAGTCAGAAATTCTTTGTTCTGCCTCAGTAATCCTATCAGAAAATTGGTGTATCTCTGTAGTTAGGGTATTGATATCCTGTTTGATCTCATCTCTTAATTGTTCAAACTTGGGGGAAAGGGCTTCAGAAATTTTTGTGACTAGCGTTTGAATATCTATTTGTTCACATGTATTTGGAGGACTGCTAGCTTGTATTTCTATTGGGGTTTCTGGTATATTCTTATTTCTCTTCTCTCTTTGCCTACCTGCCATGACTGAGGGAGGAGTTCTGATGTGAGCTGTGAGAAATTTATCCATAGATTGGTGCTAGGATTGTGAGAGTGTAGTATGAGGAATATTTTCCTGTGTGAAAGGTCCGTAGGGACAAAAAAGGTGAATTTAAGTGTTTAAGAGCTTCAGGTGATGTGAACTAAGAGACAGAGTGGGAGAGGGGAGAAGGAGAGAAAAAGAGAAAGAAGAGAAAGAAGAAAAAAAAAAAAAAAAAACCCTCAAAAGTGAAAAGAGTGTGTGATAATGTGAAGCTTACTCAAGCTGTGCAGAAGAAAAGAAAAAAAAAACTGTGACTACAGAACACCTCAGTCATAGAGATAAGCAATTTTTCTACAATCAGAGAAATTTGACAGTTTGAAAGAGTAGTATTCTCCTAAAATGAGTAATCTACCCTTAGTTTTTATTTCCTTTTCCCTTTTTTTCCTTGTCAATTATTTATATATTTTTCAAACAATTACAGTATGCGTACCAGTATATCTTCAGAAAACAGACGTTGCTTGGTTAGAGATTCTTATTTCTATTTTTTAGATTTTAAGATAGTAAATAGTTTTTTCTCTTTTTTCTTTCTCTTTCCTCCCTCCTCCCTTCCCCTCTTTTTTTTTCTCCTTTTTTTCTTTTAAACTCTCTGTTCACTTTATAATGATCATATATAATAGGGATAATTTCCTTCCCTTTGCTTTGTCCCCCTTCTATATTAACTACTACTAAGCCACGTGCTGGGGAACTCTCTGCAGTCTGACTTACTCTCAGAATATCTGACTAATATAATTTACTCAATCTTTTGTGTAGTCTGATAAATTTCACCTGATTTTACCAATGAACACTCATAATAACATTGTATAACAATCTTACGTGACACTATATATTCACACTGTAACATAGTGTTTACATTGTAGGGCACAATATAGCAAGATTAGAAATAGGTCCCTCAAAAAAAAAAAAAAAAAAAAAAAAAAAAAAAAACAATTCTCCATTCATTTCAGTGTTTTTCCAAGAGAGATAAGTAATACAACCCCAATTAGTTTTGTAATTAATTTGTTTAAACTTTCAAGCCATAAACTGCTTTTTTTTTTTTTTTTTTTAAATATAATTAAGGAAGGGAAAAAAACAAGCCCTAAGAATAACAAAAAATTAATCAGCGTGATTTACCCCCATTTCCTAGAGCTTAACCATTTTTGTCTTATTTTGAAAAAGATATTACTGCTGACCTTGTGTGCCAGCCACTGAGATAGGTTCTAGACAATTTGTATCTATATTTAAGATTCACAAGCCTTTGAAAAAATGGCCTTATTTATACCTTTAGTTTATAGAGATAATTCTCTTCTAATATTCCCCCACACAGGCTTAACTTTGTCTTTGTAGCTAGCATTTGTCAGGGTATTAAAACTCTAGGGAAATTTTAAACATGGGATTAAAGTAGAATCGTTAGTAAGGGTTGCTTACTTGTTCCTTTTGTTAAGTAGCAGTGTTACCCTCAAAAATAGCCCCTGCACATTTGGAGTCAGATTATAAGGGCTTTTACTTATTAGACCTATTAGTACTAATTGCTTGGTATCTGTTAAATTTTGTAGGGGAGAAAAAACAAAACCCCCTTCTTTAAAAGAAAAATATAACATACAGCCAAATTTAACATAACCCACAGCACTTTGTAAGGTACTAAATTGTTGCAGTGATATTAACTATCACTGATTATTATTTCGTCCAAGTTCTTTTGAATTTAGATAATACAAGAAAAAGTTCATCTACCGGTAAGAGGTGATCATTGACCCAGGGCCCTCCTAGTAAAGACAGTCAATGAGTGTTCTTTAAAGTAAAAAAAAGAAATACCTGTCTCTTCACCTGGAGCTTTTTCAAAAAGGATTGTACGGCTAACGCCGTCAAAAAGGCAATCTACCTGCCCGCACCTCTGCTCCCCCACGCAGCACCGGTGGGGGGGAGCGGAGCCAGAGCCGAGCCTCCACCTGTCTCAGCAAGCCGGCGAACAGACCAGGGTCGAGCCTCCTCCAATTTCGGCAGAACGCCAAACACGCACAGCGCAGGTCGCGCCTGCCTCCTGACAATCCTCGACGCCACCGGCTCCGCATACGGAACCTGCCTTCCTCGCAGATGAAGCTGCCCTGTCTCCGGCCGGTCAGTGATCCATCCACAGCAAGGGCAAGCGGCCAGATCCTCCGCTGTCGACCAAGCTCAGAGCCAACCCAGGCAGGCGGAGATAACGATTCTCTGGTGGAGGAAAGCCCAATCCTCAGAGATTCTTCCCTCTTAACACGGGGGTTGACGGGCTAGAATTGAGGGTTGTAGCGCTGCTAGACCCCCCCTCACGCAGCACCGGTGGGAGGGAGAGTCTTAGTATCTGTCGCTAGCCTGTTATATACGAAAGTTTCGTTTCTTGCTCCAGGACTTTAGGTGGTTTTATATGAGAATAAGAGTTCATATGCCCTGGGTATTTATATAAGTTCTCAATTTTGAGGGATTTGAGTTTTTTTAAGCGATATTACCATGAACAATCAGTCCAATAAGTTGCTGCTGTTTGCAGCCCAGTGCGCTGGTAAGGCACTGTCAGAGTGCTGGGAGTAGGATAAGTTTTTCTTTTCCACTTGCTTAAAAGAGCCACCCAGGACAAGGGTTTGAAGCACGCTGAGTTCTGCTAACAGCTCTTAGAGGGAAACTGAGTACAGGTGTGTGCACGTCCTTGCACCTGTGCTCCTCCCACCAGCCTCTCTCTCTAGAGAATCTCATAATATATTTATTTTAAAACACTTTAAAACATGTGCATAATAAAAGTATAGAGCTCTATTACTTTAAGACATATAAAACATATAAAACAATATACAATATATAATTTGTAATAACAATACTGGAGGATAGAAAATAGTTGCTATAATATTGTACACTTTTTGCTTGCTTCTGCGGTCTAGATAGTCTCTTTTGAGGCTTTAAAAGTTTCGTATTATTGTTATTCTGGTACTCACGATTTTGTCTTGAGTGTAAAAAGGCTTTTTAGCTTTTTAGCTTTATGGGGTCATAAAAAACCCGTTGCGGAGGCAATATACGTTTGGAGTGATTACAGCCTTTAATTTGACAATCTTGCTTTTTTGCTTTTTGTGGCTTTGGAGATTAATAGGAACAAGTAGTAGATTTGTTTCTGTTTCCTTTGTTAGGAGTTACAAAGTTTTAAAAGAGGGTGATACAATGTATATCTCCATTGGCTGTGCTAAAGAAAAATCTTAGCCGTTTTATCGTTGTTGTGGTGCTTGAAAGTTCCTCGATGTTTAGCGGGGGTTCAGTTTGAAATATCCGTTGGTCTCTGAGACTGTATACCCTATTTTTTGCTAGTATGGTGTTCAGGGTTTGCAGGAGTCTCTAAGAGGCTTATAGCGTTTGAAAATTCCTCGATCTTTAGCAGGAGTTTTATTAGGAATATCCGTTGGTCTCTGAGACTGTTTACCCTTATAATTTTGCTGGTAGGTGTTCAGGGTTTGCGGGAGTCTCTAAGAGGCAGTTCTGTCTGTAGTCCGGTGTTTTGTTTTGCTTCTTTTGCGCTTATTATTTCAAGCGCTAGATAGAGTTGAATCCGTTGAAGGGAAGATAGTTCTTATCCCACAGTGTGGGCATAAACTGTCAAAGAGGGTGCACACTCAGGTGGGCAGATCTACGCGTTTTGGCGGGTGCCTTTATCAAGATGCCTCTGAGAGTGTTCGCGGTCCTATTTAAAAAGGGGTAGGTAGGTCCTGATTGATTAATTAGAGATTCTTTGTTGACCAATCTTTGTGCAGATATTTGAGCAGTGTGTTCGGTTACATTTTTAGCTGTAGTACAGATTTGTGAAATGATATGATAACGTCAGTTTGATTGAAAATTTTAACATATAAAGCTACTCATAATTTTCTAAACATAGTTGATCTGATTGTGTGTTTAGTTTGTGTGTGCGCCCTCTATAAGACATTATATAGTTGTAGGAAATAAACTATATAAATTTTTGAATAGGAAAAAATAAACTATATATAATTGTGAGTTGGAAAAAAGGGGGGTGTGTTTGGACATATGTGATAACTTTGAATTTTTGCATCAGCATAACAGTGCTTTAATTATTTTGCAGTTTTGTAGCTGAATGCTTTTAACAGTTGCGACAAATTTCGAAACGATGATGTAATAAGATATATTCCTCTTTGAATATATGTGAATATAGGAATGTTTAAATCTAAAAGTATTAGATCAGAAAGTTTAAATCAAACTCCATATTTAATCCATGTGGATATAAAGTTTTAAAGGAGTAAATATATTCCGCTTCTTTTCTAAGTAGGAGGTTTTCTAGATTTCCCCCTCTGGGATTAAGGAAAACTTTTTTGACTCCCCAATATTTCAGGTGGTGGATATTGCCATTATGATATTCAGTAAAATGTTTATATAGATTGGTGTTAGTTGATTTATGTTCGATATGGTGAAGGTGTTCTCTTATGCGGTCTCTAAGCATACGGCTAGTTTGGCCAAAGTATTGGTAACCACATAAACATTGTAGACAATAAATGACATTCTTATCTGAACATCGTATGATTTCTTTGATGTTGATATATTGATTGTTATTATTAGATTTCAGGGTTTTGATCTTGCTACTATGTTTGCATGATTTACAGGATATACAAGGAAAGAAACCTTCAACTTTTTCTTTGTTAAGATCGAATGTATTGGGGTTGTGGATTTCCTTATTTTTAAATTCACTTGGTGATAGTATGTTTTTCAGATTTTTTGCTTTCTTAAAAATTATGTCTGGATTATTTTTCAATCTATGTCCCAAAATTTGGTCATGTTTTATATAGTGCCAGTGTTTGTTTAAAATCTTTTTGATTTCATGATGTTGTGAGTTGTATTGCGTTATAAAAGGTATAAATAAGGGATCGTTTCTGTTTTGGTTAGGTTCTGATTTTTGTTTTGGTGCGAGTATCAAGTTCCTATCCATTTCTTTTACCTCTAATTGTGTTTTCTCCAAAGTGTGGATGTTATATCTTTTTTCAATGAATCTTTGTTTTAAGGTTTCTGATTGGGTGGAGTATTGGTTAATATCTGAACAATTTTTCCTGATTCTGGTGAATTGATTTTTGGGGATATTTGTTTTCCATTTATTTAGGTGGCAGCTTTTATTGTGTATGTAGTTATTGGCATCTGTTTTTTTAAAAAAAGGTTTTGGTTGTAATCGTCATATTTTTAATTTCTATTTCTAAGTCCAAATAGTGAATTGAGTTTGTACTGAATTCATGAGTGAAATTAAGGCCTAGTATGTTGTTATTTAAGTCTTCTAGAAATAATTCTAGAAGTTCAGGTTCGCCTCTCCAAATTATAAATAGGTCATCTATATAGCGGTAATATAGCACAAGGTTCGCCCCCCATGGGCTAGAATTGATGTAATTATGTTCAAAATAACCCATGAATAGATTAGCATAACTGGGGGCGAACCTTGTGCCCATAGCAGTCCCCTTGTGTTGTAGAAAAATCTCTTCATTAAATAAAAAAGAGTTGTTATATAGTATAAAATGGATACAATCAATTAGGAATTTATTTTGTTCTTTATTTAAATTTGGATCCTTGTCTAAGAAGAATTGTATAGCTTTAAGCCCTTTTAGGTGATCTATGTTAGTGTATAGGGAATTTACATCATGGGGGGCGAACCTTGTGCTATATTACCGCTATATAGATGACCTATTTATAATTTGGAGAGGCGAACCTGAACTTCTAGAATTATTTCTAGAAGACTTAAATAACAACATACTAGGCCTTAATTTCACTCATGAATTCAGTACAAACTCAATTCACTATTTGGACTTAGAAATAGAAATTAAAAATATGACGATTACAACCAAAACCTTTTTTAAAAAAACAGATGCCAATAACTACATACACAATAAAAGCTGCCACCTAAATAAATGGAAAACAAATATCCCCAAAAATCAATTCACCAGAATCAGGAAAAATTGTTCAGATATTAACCAATACTCCACCCAATCAGAAACCTTAAAACAAAGATTCATTGAAAAAAGATATAACATCCACACTTTGGAGAAAACACAATTAGAGGTAAAAGAAATGGATAGGAACTTGATACTCGCACCAAAACAAAAATCAGAACCTAACCAAAACAGAAACAATCCCTTATTTATACCTTTTATAACGCAATGCAACTCACAACATCATGAAATCAAAAAGATTTTAAACAAACATTGGCACTATATAAAACATGACCAAATTTTGGGACATAGATTGAAAAATAATCCAGACATAATTTTTAAGAAAGCAAAAAATCTGAAAAACATACTATCACCAAGTGAATATAAAAATAAGGAAATCCACAACCCCAATACATTCGATCTTAACAAAGAAAAAGTTGAAGGTTTCTTTCCTTGTATATCCTGTAAATCATGCAAACATAGTAGCAAGATCAAAACCCTGAAATCTAATAATAACAATCAATATATCAACATCAAAGAAATCATACGATGTTCAGATAAGAATGTCATTTATTGTCTACAATGTTTATGTGGTTACCAATACTTTGGCCAAACTAGCCGTATGCTTAGAGACCGCATAAGAGAACACCTTCACCATATCGAACATAAATCAACTAACACCAATCTATATAAACATTTTACTGAATATCATAATGGCAATATCCACCACCTGAAATATTGGGGAGTCAAAAAAGTTTTCCTTAATCCCAGAGGGGGAAATCTAGAAAACCTCCTACTTAGAAAAGAAGCGGAATATATTTACTCCTTTAAAACTTTATATCCACATGGATTAAATATGGAGTTTGATTTAAACTTTCTGATCTAATACTTTTAGATTTAAACATTCCTATATTCACATATATTCAAAGAGGAATATATCTTATTACATCATCGTTTCGAAATTTGTCGCAACTGTTAAAAGCATTCAGCTACAAAACTGCAAAATAATTAAAGCATTGTTATGCTGATGCAAAAATTCAAAGTTATCACATATGTCCAAACACACCCCCCTTTTTCCAACTCACAATTATATATAGTTTATTTTTTCCTATTCAAAAATTTATATAGTTTATTTCCTACAACTATATAATGTCTTATAGAGGGCGCACACACAAACTAAACACACAATCAGATCAACTATGTTTAGAAAATTATGAGTAGCTTTATATGTTAAAATTTTCAATCAAACTGACGTTATCATATCATTTCACAAATCTGTACTACAGCTAAAAATGTAACCGAACACACTGCTCAAATATCTGCACAAAGATTGGTCAACAAAGAATCTCTAATTAACCAATCAGGACCTACCTACCCCTTTTTAAATAGGACCGCAAACACTCTCAGAGGCATCTTGATAAAGGCACCCGCCGAAACGCGTAGATCTGCCCACCTGAGTGTGCACCCTCTTTGACAGTTTATGCCCACACTGTGGGATAATAACTATCTTCCCTTCAATGGATTCAACTCTATCTAGCGCTTGAAATAATAAGCGCAAAAGAAGCAAAACAAAACACCGGACTACAGACAGAACTGCCTCTTAGAGACTCCTGCAAACCCTGAACACCTACCAGCAAAATTATAAGGGTAAACAGTCTCAGAGACCAACGGATATTCCTAATTAAACTCCTGCTAAAGATCGAGGAATTTTCAAATGCTATAAGCCTCTTAGAGACTCCTGCAAACCCTGAACACCATACTAGCAAAAAATAGGGTATACAGTCTCAGAGACCAACGGATATTTCAAACTGAACCCCCGCTAAAAATCGAGGAACTTTCAAGCACCACAACAACGATAAAACGGCTAAGATTTTTCTTTAGCACAGCCAATGGAGATATACATTGTATCACCCTCTTTTAAAACTTTGTAACTCCTAACAAAGGAAACAGAAACAAATCTACTACTTGTTCCTATTAATCTCCAAAGCCACAAAAAGCAAAAAAGCAAGATTGTCAAATTAAAGGCTGTAATCACTCCAAACGTATATTGCCTCCGCAACGGGTTTTTTATGACCCCATAAAGCTAAAAAGCTAAAAAGCCTTTTTACACTCAAGACAAAATCGTGAGTACCAGAATAACAATAATACGAAACTTTTAAAGCCTCAAAAGAGACTATCTAGACCGCAGAAGCAAGCAAAAAGTGTACAATATTATAGCAACTATTTTCTATCCTCCAGTATTGTTATTACAAATTATATATTGTATATTGTTTTATATGTTTTATATGTCTTAAAGTAATAGAGCTCTATACTTTTATTATGCACATGTTTTAAAGTGTTTTAAAATAAATATATTATTTTTTCAATCAAAACGTATAAGCATAAACTCTTATTTAGGTCACACAGTAACATACAAACACCACAAATTATACCTTTAGCTCCCCTCACCTTGGTTATTTAACTTTAAAATTATTAACTACATACAACTTTTCAGTCCATCGAGAGTTTCTGGGGTTGTGGCACAAAAAGAAGGCACCAGAGCTCTCAAATCAGGGTGATCTAGGCAAAAGGAATCAGAAAGATCAGAGTCCCCAACATTTCATCAGCAAAGCTGCTGGACTTCACCACGGCCCACGGCATGAGGACCCTGTGAAGCTGCATCTGCATTCTGAGGTGGCCTTATGTCCAGGCCTAGTGCTTGATTAAAACTGGGAAGGTCCTCTATGGTCTTGAAGATGTGTGAAGTGTTGTTTCTTGAAGCTATCAGGCAGGTAGGGAAACCCCATCTATATGGTATCTTCTTCTCCTTCAACACTAGTGTGACAAATCTCATGTCCCTTCGTGTTTGCAGGGTAGTTGGGCACAAATCTGAGTATACCTGGATCCCTGAGCCCTTAAAAACGATTGGGTGCTTTTTTCTGGCCATTCTCAGGACCTCTTCCTTATGTTTAAAAGACAAGAATTTCATTATTATGTCTCTGGGAGGAGCTCTGCTTGGTGGTTTAGGACGCAGGGCCCTGTGGGCTCTTTCTATCTGTATATCTGGTGCAGCATCATTGTTTTTAAGGTATCTGATGAAATCTTGAATATGAAGCAGCAGGGCAGGAGGATCTATTGTTTCAGGTATGGCCCTCAGTCGAAGATTGTTCCTCCTGCTCCTGTTCTCAAAATTTTCTATGCGGTCCATGAGAGTATGAACCATGCCCTCCTGGGCCTGTAGGTAACTGGACTGTTGCTGCACATCAGAGCTAAGGGTTTCTTGTTTTTCCTCCACCAGCATGACCCGCCGATCTACCGCCACTATGTCCCTTTTAAGCTCCCCAAACATGTTTTTAAAGTCCTGCATAGCACTCTTTATATCCTCCTTAGAGGATAAGTGCACAATGACATCCTTCATGAGGTAGTTATGGGATTGGGTCTCAGGCATAATTTCATGCATCTGGGCCGTAATAGACTGTGTTGGTGGCTCAAGAGCAGATCTGCTAGGGGGTACAGCAGGGTCAGCAGGGATCAAGTAGCTCTCCATGATCGAGGAGTGTGTGCCCTTGGATGGTTTAGTATCTCTTTTACTTGCCATGACGTTAGTTAGCTAATCACTCAGAGGGGTATTGCTCCCCGCCGGTCTCTAAGATTCGCCTTGTAAGCTGGGATGCTATGACTTTTCTCTGTTTGAATATATATATACCAACGTACTGGGCCCAGATCAACTTTTATCATGTTTACCCAATAAAATGGACGTTTTAACACGATTTAATATCTCTCTTTTCCGCAAACTTATTTGAATCCTGTATGCTGTACCTCTTGTGGAAATTGTGCTCTAAGTGGGGGTGTGGGAGAGTCCTTTACAGCATCAGATTTCAAGCCTGACACTGTTTTGACTTAGACGGCATCCTGAGTATTTACAAGCACAAATATTTTTTTCCTTTTCCCCTGAATTATCTATGGGTCATTGACCTGGTTTACTGCCGTGGATAAGTGCAGCTGGATGATCGGATTGGAAGACATCCGCTGAAACACGGTATGTGTATACGCACTGTTTACAGGGGATTTTGGATTCACTATCAATGTGTTGAGTACATAACACTCACAACTAATCTACAGGATATGGAATAGTGCTTGTTCTTACATTCATACTACTGAACTATGAAATAACTGAATAATTAACCTGTAACAAGCTGTCTTGTATCAGCAACAGCGGTCCTCTTCTCTGGTTGTATTCTAACTTGAAGGTGCACTTAGCTGAAGGTACGCTAAAACAAAGGAAAAATAGTGGTGTTCTTCAAAGTTATAATCTATGCTTCTAAATTTATATACATATATAAATATCTAAATTGCTTTGCAATAAATGCTACCTTTGCATATTATACCTATGCTTATAATGCTACAGAATTTTGTGGCACTCTACAAATAACTGATAATAATAATAATACCAATACTAATAGTAATAATAATGTTTAAGGGATATGATATATGGCAAGTTGTTGGATTGAGAAGGGCTTAAATATGTATATGTATGTGTGCGGATTTGTATGTGTGCACACATAAATACACATATATACATAAAAGTATACAACTCCACACACAAACACAAAAATATATATGAATACCTTTGAGCCCTGTTAATTATAAACAACTATTTTTCATTTAGAGTCCATGCACAAAGTTGCAGTTGGACAAGGTTCCCAAACTGGGAACCTGCCTGCCCAGCTTTGTAGCAAATGAGCAGCAGGCACTTTACACCTTGCTTGTGCACAACCGCCCCCTGCTCCTGTGTGACCAATCACTCATGAGCAGGGCCTATCAATCAACCTAACCAAACATTTTCTGGGTGATTATTTAAATATGTATGTATATATATATATATATATATATATATATATATATATATATATATATATATATATATATATATGTGTGTGTGTGTCTAGTATGCATGTGTTGAATTAGTTTAATAAAAATATAAAACTTTACTTCAGGTCTCCAATTTTGTAACACTAATATACGTTGCACTTGCATGCCACACATAACTCACCACTTGTAATATAAGCAATGTTAGCATGCCTTGCACTATCCATTGAGAATATAAGCAGCACTAAAAAATTTAATTAATGCTAACATTCTCTGGTAAAAACTATTTTACCATAATACCAGATTGTGCACTATTTTTAGTGCATGGCCGTAATATGGATAGTGCCCCTACGCTAACAATTGCACTCACTTCTAATCTAGGCCAATATCTGCACCAAAACAAGGTTGGAATGTGGAGAAACTAAAAGGAAGTTTTGCACTCAGACAAAGCAGTGAACAGTACAGCTATGTGGAGCAGCAGCTATGCATCCAGGCCAGGCATAATCAGCCCATTGTGGAGATATTAAGAATGTGACCAGCTGGAAAGTCGGTTATTGCGTTTTACAATAGTTCACACATATTTTTATCATAAACATGCACTAGTTACACCTATCCTCAAAAAGGTTTCTCTCAAGCCATCATCCTCCTCCAACTACTGCCCTGTGTCCCTACTCCCCCTTGCCTCAAAACTTTGGTTAAGGTATTAACTTCTAAACCACTTCCTCACATCAAACTACCTCTTTGATCAATTGAAATCTGGATTTCTTCCCTAATACTCCACAGAATTGCAATGATTTAGGTTACTAATAACCTACTTACAGCAAAATCTAAAGAGCCATTTATCTCTATTAATCATTCTTGATATGTCTGCATCTCTTGATACTGTTTGAGAAGTCCCTCCTGTTCCAAACCCTCTAATCCTTGTGCATTTGTGACAGAGCCCTCTTGTGGTTCTCATACTATTTCTAACTGTACCTTTAGTGTATCTTTCTCAGTAACACTGCCCTTGTCTACATATATTCACCCACCCATCACCTTTGCTCTGCCAGTGATCACCTTTTCTCTTCCTATTTTGTTATCTTTTTACTTTACTATTTACAGGACTTCTCCAGATTTGCCCCTATCTTGTAGAATCCCCTGCCTTATCTTACAAGGCTTTTAAAGTTTTAAGTTTTCCTTAAAGACTCTACAGTTCAATCATGAATACAATCTATGCTAAACCTTTTCTTACCCCAGTTCCTCTCCTTCTTTCCTTAGCCCCTTGCAACCCCTTAGTATGTAAGTGTATGAGCACAGCTGTCCTGTAGATCACCTTCTTGTAAGGGGATCTTCAACAAATGGCAACTTCTGGTAGAGCTCTCTACCCACTCATCTGGTCCATAATTTGCCTTTCATTTATTTTGTATATTTTGTTTATAGCCCTGTGGGATATGTTGACACATAGAAATAAATAATATAGTATAGTATGTATATGAGCTATCATTGTGACTGAATACATATAACACTCAACAACAGCAAACACAATATGTAAAATAAATAATCACTATGTTTTATTGTGTGCACATACACAGCTACACCCATACTTCTCCATTTCAGAAATTGTTCTAGAAATTATTGGCTTGGCATGAAATAGAAAACTTAAATTACTTCCAATACTCCTTGTATATTATATTGACTTTTAAGTTTTAATTTAAGTTATAATGAGTCTTTTCTTAAAGGGAAGTAAAAATGAAACTTCCGTAATAAAAAAAAGCATGCAATTTTAAAAAACTTTCAAATTTACTTCTATTAATTAGTTTGCTTCATTCTCTTGGTATTCTTTGTTGAAAAGCATACCTAGTTAGGCACAGGAGCAGCAAAGCACTACTGTGAGCTAACTGCTGATTGGTGACGGCAAATAAGCCTCTTGTCATTGATTCACCTGATGTGTATGACTAGCTCCCAGTAGTACATTGCTGCTGCTTTATTAAAGGATACAGAGACAATAATACAAGTAAATTGGAAAGTTGTTTAAAATTGTACGCTCTATCACCTAGATTACGAGTTTAGCGTTCATGTTTTAACGCTGAAAAAATGACAATTTCAGCGTTAAAACAGCAACGTAGCCATTACGAGTCTTGTTGGTATAGCTGTACCGCAAGCACAACTTTTTGACGTTTTTTTCATGGGATTCCCATAGTGCTGCCATTACGAGTTTTGCAGTGAAGCTAAAAAACTTGCGTTCCAGCCTATAATGACACGATCCGTACCGCCATCTGAGATGAGTAATTATGAGTTTTATGCAACAAAACCGTTACACAAAACTCATAACTAAAGTGTTACAAAGTACACTAACACCCATAAACTACCTATTTACCCCTAAACCAAGGCCCTCCCGCATCGCAAACACTATATTAAATTTATTGATCCCTAATCTGCCGCTCCCGACATCGCCATCACTAATAAAATGTATTAACCAATATCCCACCGCTCCCCAACATTGTCGCCACTATACCAAAGTTATTAACCCCTATTCCCCTGCACCCCAACATTGCCCACACTATACTAAATATATTAACCCCTATTCCGCTGCTCGCCGACATCGCCGCCACTAAATAAAGTTATTAACCCCGAAACCTCTGGCCTCCCACATCACTACCACTAAATAAACCTATTAACCCCTAAGCCACCAGCCCCCCACATCGCCAAAAACTAAATTAAACTATTAACCCCTAAACCTAACAAGCCCGAACTTTAAATGAAAATTACAAGATCCCTATCTTAAAATAAATAAACACTTACCTGTGAAATTTAAAAAACCTAAATTTTAAAATACTCATTAAAAACCTAACACTACTAAAAAAATTAAATCTACAGTTACAAAAAATTAAAAATATTAATTTACAAAAAATAAAAAAATACTAAATTACAAAAAATGAAAAAATACTAAATTACAAAAACGAAATTATCCAAAATTAAAACAATTGCACCTAATCTAATAGCCCTATCAAAAAAAAGGCCCCCAAAATAAAAAAAACCTAGCCTGCAATAAACTACCAATAGCCCTTAAAAGGGCCTTTTGTAGGACATTGCCCAAAAGAAATCAGCTCTTTTCCTTGTAAGAAAATACAAGACCCCCTCAACAGTAAAACCCATCACCCAACCAACCCCCCAAAATAACAAACCTAATTCTAAAAAAAACTAATCTACCCAATACCCTGAAAAGGGCATTTGTATGGGCATTGCCCTTAAAAGGGCATTCAGCTCTTTTTCTTGCCCTTAAAAAGGCATTCAGCTCTTTTGGAATTGCCCAAACCCTAATTTAAAAAAAAAAAACACCCAAAAAAACCTTAAAAAAAACTAACACTAACCCCTCTTTAGGTACTCACAGTTGCTGAAGTCTGGCTTGAACGATCTTTATCCCAGCGGCTCCATCTTCATCCAGTTGGCTCCATCTTCATCCATCGAGGGACCAGCATCTTCATCATCCCTGCAAAGGCAGATCGGTCGATGCGCAGAAGCAGGGGTCCAGACGAAGGTCCAAGGCGCCAGTCCAGATGGAGGTCCAAGGTGGAGGACCATCGATCCGACGTGGAGGTCCTCTTCATGCGATCGTCTGCCGCACACTGAAGATTCAAATTCAAGGTACCCCTTTTATACAGAGGGTACCATTGCATTCCTATTGGCTGAAAAAATTAAATCAGCCAACAGGAATTAGAGCAGCTAAAATCCTATTTGCTGTTCAAATCAGCCAATAGGATTTAAGCAGCTCTTATTCCTATTGGCTGATTTGAATCCTCAGTGTGCGGTGGACGATCACATTAAGACGACAGCCACATCGGATCGATGGACCTCCGCCTTGGACCTCCACCTTGTGCCTTCGCCTGGACTTCTGCCTCTGAGCATCGACTGCTCCACCTCCGCAGGGATGAAGAAGATGCTGGTCCCTCAATGGATGAAGGTGCCGTCTGGATGAAAATGGAGCCACTGGGATGAAGATCGTTCAAGCCAGACTTTAGCAACTGTGAGTACCTAAAGAGGTGTTAGTGTTTTTTTGAGTGGGTTTTTTTTTTTAGATTTGGGTTTGGGCTTTTCTTAAAAGAGCTGAATGTCTTTTTCAGGGCAAGAAAAAGAGCTGAATGCCCTTTTAAGGGCAATGCCCGTATAAATGCCCTTTTCAGGGCAATGGGTAGATTAGGTTTTTTTATTTTGTGGGTTTGGGGGTTGGGGGTTTGTAATGTTAGGGGGTGTTTGTTTTTATTTTTTAGAAAAAGAGCTGATTTCTTTAGGGCAACCCCCTACAAAAGGCCATTTTAAGGACTATTGGTAGTTTATTATAGATAAGGGTTCTTTTATTTTGGAGTGTTTTTTTGTTTTTTTTTAAACGGGGTATTAGAATATGAATAATTTGTATTATTTTGAATAATTCGTTAGTTATTTTGTGTAATGTTTTTTTTGACAATAGCCATTTTTTTTTTTCAAATAAATTTTTATTGAAGACAATATTATAATAACAACGTAACAATACTCTTTTTCGAACATAATTGGCAACGATAGTGCATATGGTTTAACAGGAAACAAATGATATCAGGTGTATATCCGTGATCACGGTATGGGAGTAATTTACTACATTGATGGTCTATCCAGTGCGTGCGTGAGTGGTTATGTTGTTATATATTGGTACTCTGGAAAAATTTTGATTTTTATAATAGAGAAATATATGGGAAATGATGCAATATTTAATTACATTAATAAGGTATACCAAAGCACCAACTATACGAAGGCTGGGTCTGGACCAAATGCAATATTATCAAACGATAACAATAAACAATTTATTGAGTACACAAATAAGTTAAAAAACATGGATCCATGTATAAACAATCACATTTATACAACAATAATAGCTAAATGAATAGAATAAAACAAATAGTTATGTAACAGATATAGCATTTAAAATTGTACAAACATTGCTCTTAAAAATATTCCTAAAAAATTCCAAATTAAGTATAAGGCTCACAACAGAAATTCAACTTTGTGTTTACCACATACACATACACAAATTTATACAGCAATAATAACTGAATGAATAGTTAAAACAAATAGTTATATAGCAGATATGGCATTTAAAATTGTGCAAACATTGCTCTTAAAAAATATTCCTAAAAAATTCTAAATTAAGTATAAGGCTCACAACAAAAATTCAACTTTGTGTTTACCACATACACATAATAGGTGAAATATATTAGTCAGTTATATAATATTATCTAACCAATAATGTTCTCGATTTTATGCAATGCTCCTAAATATTGCCAATAGTAAGTAATGTGTAAGGCTCTGAGTAAGACCTTTAACTGTGTGTTGAACACATATGCATTGTCAAGTGAAAAATATTGTGACAAAAATATGCCAATGTAAAAAATGTGTATCAAAAAAGGCGTGTGCAAAAATTATTAATGGTCAAAAAACAACAAAAACACAAGCGCATCCGAGATTCACTGTATCTTTCTTTATTATTTTAAAAGTAAAGCCATAAAAATATACACTTACAAGATAAGTGCAAATTATGTGCACATAAAGTTTAAAGTTGCTCTGCGATCCCAACCCAAGCCTCAGTCTCTGGTCTTTGTAATGGGAGCTGTATGTCCGCTCTCCTATCTTTATTCCTCCAGCTTAGTGATTCAGCAAATCCGGTATTGTTTCACCGGTGAGGCACGATTGTCCTGTCAGTAAGTAAGGCTTGTTCAACTTTTGAAGATACCAATCTACATAAATGGATAAATTACTACTCAGTGAGCCAATACCCGACACAATAGGTCTTCCCGGGAAGACCTATTGTGTCGGGTATTGACTCACTGAGTAGTAATTTATCCATTTATGTAGATTGGTATCTTCAACCAATGGCCAAAAAGGTGAGATCGTACCTTAAATATACAACTCATACTATAAATATTTTTGAAGGTATAGGTTGGCAAGATGACTTTTTGTGGATATCGTGTGATGTATCCTCGTTATACACAAAAATCCCCCACAAATTAGGCATAGAAGCATTTAAAGAAACTAGTATAACGTGGAATATCCCTGATATACATGTGAAATTCATAGGTGACAGTATTTCTTATATATTAACCCACAATTATTTTTTGTTCGAAGGAAAATATTACAATCAAATCCAAGGGACAGCGATGGGGACCAATATGGCCCCATCTTACGCTAATATATACATGGGGCATTTTGAAAATTCTATGATTTGGGGGAAACATAGGTTCAATTCTAATATATACAAATACTATAGATTTATAGATGATATTATTATGATCTGGAAGGGGTCAAGGGAAGAAGCAGAAGAGTTCATTAAATATATTAGCAACAACAAATATAATCTTGAGTTTACTAGTAAAATTTCATCTATTGAAATAGAATTTTTAGATCTGGTTTTGTATATAGATGGTTCTAATAAGATATCAGTGAGGAACTTTAGGAAAGCCACTGATAAAAATGGTTTTCTACATGCTTGTCAGGATTCCACTCCAGGATTTCTCTCTCACCTAAACATACCTGCACAGTTACACCACTCCCCTATTTAAGGCTTCTGTGCACCTTAAACAGGTGCTTAGTTATTGAAGTTACAAGCTAGATACTACGCCTAAGAACTGTGATATTCTTATCCCAGGACTAATAATCTTTACTCTCAAGGAGACATTCAAAGACCAACCTTATCCTGCTCCAAAGCCTTCTGTTTGACAAGCTGAAGTTGCGGATAACATTCCAAGTAGCAGCTGTTCGCATAACCCCATTACACGCTGCCTGAAACAACCTCTTACTCTGAACTCTAGCTGACTAACACTTACAGCTTGAATCTGCTTCCTTCACTGGATTATTACCTCTACGCTGTATAAACCATTCCAGAAGCTGAAGTAAAAGAAACATTCCGGTCACGAACGGAACTCAGCCACTCCCACCGGCTCCGTGTAAGCAGCAATTCCAGGAAACACCCAGAGCTCTGAGGTAAATAACTTTCTCTATACAAATAAATATCAAGCTGCTTCCTCCTGTTTGCTTACTGCAGTTAACCCAAGTATCTCCGGTAACGGACTTTGGCCACGCCCCTTCTGGGTTGGCTTTCATCAAGTCAGACTGTCACTCAAAACACTGGGGGTTAGTCGGCAGTCCTGTTACCTGCTTTCACAGATTAGCCTGCCACTTTATGGACACTGTCAGCCTGAAGTATTATTATAAACCAGATCAGGGAATTTAAAGCTGACAATCACTGTATAAAATTACAGACATAATTATTTTGTGCAAATCGGATGAGAGAGGACACTTATTACTTGTTTGGTCAAACTACATCTTGCATTGAAGTTGCAAGAATAACTAAGCCCATTAAATATGGAAGCAGTAGATCTACCTCAAGTGGTCTATAGTCTTTCCCAAAGAGTGGACCAACTTAGCCAGGGTTTAAGAGAACTCCAAGTGGAAAATGAAACCCTGCGTAAAGTAATTAAAGACACAGCACCCTCTAGGGTTCCAACCGTTGAATATGCACCTGAACCTACGGTTTCTGCCCCGGATCTTTTCTATGGGGATAGAACTCAATACCGGCAATTTAAGAACGCCTGCCTCCTGATGTTCCACCTCAAGCCTAGAACATATCCAAATGATAACATCAAGGTTCTCACTTTGATTTCATATCTAAGAGCAGAACCTAGGGTTTGGGCAGACAACCTATATGAAACCCAAAATCCAGTCTTAAGCTCTCTTAACTCCTTTCTAACAGCTATGGATGAATTCTACTCAGACACTAATCTGCAACTTAGTGCTGAAGGGAAGATGAGAAAGTTAAAGCAAGGAGCAAGACCTGTCGAATTGTATATTACCGAATTCAAGCAATTCGCCACAGATTCGCAATGGAACCAAATTGCGTTAAGAAACCAGTTCAGACTAGGTCTCTCAGAGTCCCTTAAGGACGAACTCGCCAGAGTAGTTCTACCCGAAGATTTGGAAACACTTATGAAATTAAGTATGCAAATAGACCGAAGACTTCGTGAAAGAAAGAGTGAACGTCATAACTTTGATCTGACTTTCAAGAAACCTACCCAAACTTCACACTCACCATCCACACGTACTCCAAATCAAGGAGAAGCAATGGACATAGGGTTTATACGTGGACCCCTGTCATCAGAGGAACGTACCAGGCGCAGAAATAAAGGCTTGTGTATGTACTGTGGATTAGAGAACCACACAGTCAGAGACTGTCCTTCCCTAGAAAAGAATAAATCCCGTAAGTGTTCTTCTTCTATCACATCTCTAATTGTACATAATAAACCAACTCACTGTAGCTTATTACTCTCTTTACAGTGGGAGCGAAGGCTGCTGAAGAAAGAAGCTATCGTTGACACTGGTGCCCAAGGAAATTATATAGATCACTCACTTGTAGTTCAAAATAAAATACCACTAATTAAAAAATGCAATCCTGTGTCTATACGTGTTGTTGATGGTTCAGAAATATCCTCAGGTCCCATCACACACCACACCATTCCTATCCTTGTTACTGTACACGACTCACATCAAGAATTGATTACTTTTGATGTCATACTCTCACCACTCTTCCCAATTGTATTAGGGTTACAATGGTTGCAACTACATGAACCCACAATAAACTGGAAAACTTTGCAGTTAACTCGATTCTTCATTTTGCAGTCAATCCTGTTACCAACACTCATCGTCGCCTCTGATGCAGATAAATGAGAGTCAACAACACCCTGATTTGTCCTTTATCCCAGAAGTGTATTCCAAGTTCAGAGAAGTATTCAGTAAAAAAGAGGCAGAGACCCTGCCACCCCATCGTTCCTACGACTGTCCGATTGATCTAAAACCTGGGACCTCACCACCCTGCGGACGACTTTATCCTCTCAGTAAACCAGAATTGGACCATCTCAAAGAGTACTTAGAGGAGAACCTCAGAAAGGGTTTTATACGTCCTTCAGTGTCCTCTGCTGCCGCCGGCATCTTCTTCGTCCGAAATAAGGATCAGTCTCTTCGTCCAATAATAGACTATAGAGAACTTAATAATATCACCAAAAAGAATAGGTACCCGTTGCCACTCATCCCTGAACTAATCGAAAGACTCCAAGATGCGAAGATATACACGAAGTTAGACTTGCGAGGAGCCTATAACTTGATTCGTATCAGAGAGGGGGATGAGTGGCTCACCGCATTTAGGACAAGGTATGGTCTATACGAATATTTGGTTATGCCTTTCGGCTTAACAAACGCCCCTGCAACCTTCCAATTTTTTATTAATGATGTCTTTAGAGATCTCTTGGATACCTGTGTCGTGGTATACCTCGACGACATCTTGATCTACTCCTCCTCCTTAGAAGAACATGTAAAACATGTAAGTTGGGTACTATCTAGGCTACAAGTCCATCGTTTATATGCTAAGGCTGAAAAGTGCCTATTCCATACTCAAGATATCACTTTCCTTGGTTACCGAATCAGCCCAAGAGGTATACAGATGCAGCAAGATAAGGTGGATGCAGTAAAACTCTGGCCTCAACCCACCACCAGGAAACAATTACAACGGTTTTTAGGGTTCAGTAACTACTATAGAAAATTCATTAAAAATTATTCAAAAATTGTGAAACCTCTTACAAGTTTAACCAGCTCTAACATTCCTTACAGATGGAATGATCAGGCAAATCATGCTTTCCAATTTCTCAAGAATGCTTTCACGTCCGCACCTATTTTAAGTTTCCCTGACTCTACTCTCCAATATATTTTGGAAGTTGATTCTTCAGAATACGCTGTTGGTGCCGTCCTATCTCAACGCAAAGCTCTGAATTCACCACTTCATCCAGTTGCCTTTTTCTCTAACACATTATCTCCAGCAGAGATTAATTATCCAATAGGCGAAAAAGAGCTCCTAGCCATCAAAAAGGCCTTTGAACATTGGAGACACCTCCTAGAGGGAACCATAGATCCAATAATTATTTACACAGATCACCGCAACCTGGAGTATCTACAAAAAAACAAGTCTCTCTCAAGCCGACAAGTCAGGTGGAACCTTTACTTCAGTCGGTTCAATTATCAGATTATCTATAGGCCTGGTTCACGGAATGGAAAAGCGGACGCTCTCTCAAGGTTAAATGATAAACCACCTTCAACTACTTTACCTGCTTCAATTATTCCATCTGAAAGATTTCTTGGAACAATGTTGGTTTCCGAAAATGACGTAAAATTGGCACTCAAATCTGATAAACAGATCCCTTTCAACAAAGTCTCCTTCAACAAAAATCTGTACTTTCATGGTACTAGACTATACATTCCACTTTCACTCAGGTCTCTCCTGATCAGAAACTTTCATGATCCTCCCCTCTCAGGACATCCTGGTGTTCAAAGAACTCTGGAACTACTACAAAGGCACTATTGGTGGCCGAACATGATCTCCACTATACAGGATTTTATAAAATCTTGTAAAATTTGTACTGTCTCAAAGGCAGAAAAGAAACCACCATATGGATTTCTACTACCATTACCCATTCCAAACTCCCCTTGGAACCATTTAGGAATGGACTTCATAGTTGATCTACCTGTAAGTTCTGGAAACAATACCATCTTGGTCATCACAGACCTTTTGACGAAAATGGCCCATTTCGTTCCTTTTCGTAAGATCCCTTCTTCTGCCGAAACTGCTCAACTTTTCCTGGATAACGTAGTACGTCTTCATGGTCTTCCTTCCTTCCTAACGACTGATAGGGGAAGCCAGTTTACATCCCGGTTTTGGAAACATCTCACTACAGCTCTGCAAATTGATCATCGTTTGTCTACCTCATATCACCCGCAGACAAACGGTCAGTCAGAAAGAATCAATCATTGGTTAGAACAGTATTTAAGATGCTATTGTGCATACCACCAAGAAGACTGGTGTAAATTCCTGAGTATGGCTGAGTTCTCTTATAATAACACCCTAAACTCATCGTCTCAAATGACACCTTTTTTCGCTAACTACGCATATCATCCTCGTTTATCTTTTAATTATTCAGGGATAGAAGACATGCCCTCTGTAGATGAATTGCTACGTAAATTGTCTGAGAACTATCTGGTTCTGAAGAAAAATATCCAACAGGCTCAGGCATCCCAGAAGAGGTTTTATGATCTGAGGAGAAGACCTGCTCCCTCTTACTCAGTGGGTGACAAGGTGTGGCTTTCTACCAAGTTTTTACGTCTCCAGGTACCAAGTAAAAAACTTGCTACTCTTTTCATTGGTCCCTTTTCCATTTCGAGAATCATAAACAGCAATGCTGTGATACTGGATCTTCCGCCTACTCTTAAGATTCACCCATCATTCCATGTTTCCCTGCTTAAACCTGTTACAACTTTGGATAAACAAGACCAGGTACTTCCCCCACCTTCTACCATCCTTGATTTGGACTCCTTTGAGGTACACGATATTTTGGACTCCAGGATGTTCAACGGAGTTGTCCAGTATCTTATCCGTTGGAAGGGCTTTTCACCTGACGATGACACCTGGGAACCTTCTACCAATGTCAATGCACCTAGATTGGTTGCTCGTTTCCATAGACGATATCCCTGTAGACCTAAGCCACAAGCCGAGGGTCGGCTTGCTTGAAGGGGGGGATCTGTCAGGATTCCACTCCAGGATTTCTCTCTCACCTAAACATACCTGCACAGTTACACCACTCCCCTATTTAAGGCTTCTGTGCACCTTAAACAGGTGCTTAGTTATTGAAGTTACAAGCTAGATACTACGCCTAAGAACTGTGATATTCTTATCCCAGGACTAATAATCTTTACTCTCAAGGAGACATTCAAAGACCAACCTTATCCTGCTCCAAAGCCTTCTGTTTGACAAGCTGAAGTTGCGGATAACATTCCAAGTAGCAGCTGTTCGCATAACCCCATTACACGCTGCCTGAAACAACCTCTTACTCTGAACTCTAGCTGACTAACACTTACAGCTTGAATCTGCTTCCTTCACTGGATTATTACCTCTACGCTGTATAAGCCATTCCAGAAGCTGAAGTAAAAGAAACATTCCGGTCACGAACGGAACTCAGCCACTCCCACCGGCTCCGTGTAAGCAGCAATTCCAGGAAACACCCAGAGCTCTGAGGTAAATAACTTTCTCTATACAAATAAATATCAAGCTGCTTCCTCCTGTTTGCTTACTGCAGTTAACCCAAGTATCTCCGGTAACGGACTTTGGCCACGCCCCTTCTGGGTTGGCTTTCATCAAGTCAGACTGTCACTCAAAACACTGGGGGTTAGTCGGCAGTCCTGTTACCTGCTTTCACAGATTAGCCTGCCACTTTATGGACACTGTCAGCCTGAAGTATTATTATAAACCAGATCAGGGAATTTAAAGCTGACAATCACTGTATAAAATTACAGACATAATTATTTTGTGCAAATCGGATGAGAGAGGACACTTATTACTTGTTTGGTCAAACTACATCTTGCATTGAAGTTGCAATAACTTTTACATTGTAACTTTACTTAATTAAGTAACATCCTAAACTGCAAGAATTACTGTCTGACGATACAATTTAAAAGACTTTATTTTGAATTACAAATCAAACTCACTACAGTCAATCTGTGTTTATTTACTATATTAACATAGAGACTCAAGTGGAACATACCAACATTATACAATCTTGATCTACAGTTGCTATCCAATATATATACAGTAAGAATCTTCTTCTATTTCTCACAATGCTACAAGTGGTCATTTACCCCTTTGGAAGGAAAATATCCCAAGTGGGCAATTTAGGCGCATACGGAGGAACTGTACAGACATCAGTAATTATATGCATGAAGCAGAGATAATGGGCAATAAATTTGTACAAAAAGGCTATGAAAAATCAAGAATAGAGGAAGCTAAACAAAGAGGGTTAGAATATGATAGAAGTAAACTGCTAGTAGATAAAGGAAATAAAGTATCAAATGTAAGAAAGAGGAAAAATAATACTACTTTTATAACAACATATAGTGAAGGAGTACAGGGTGTTAGATCAATTTTAAATAAACATTGGAAAATTTTATTAGCTGATCAAATATTAGCAGGAGAATTAGAAGAGCGGCCTGATGTAGTGTATAGGAAAAATAGGGACATTAAGAGTCTAATTGCTCCATCCAAACTGAAAGTTACCAGACCAAAAAATGAGGGAACCCTGTCTAATTGGTTAGCACTTAAACCAGGAACATATAAGTGTAGGAAAATAGACTGTTGTTTATGCCCTATTATAGATGAAACATCAGAGAGTACTTGGAATTGGGACAGAACTAATGAATTTAAAATCAAAGATAGAACCACATGTCATTCAACATATGTAGTATACCAAATGACGTGTATTTGTGGATTAATCTATATAGGGCGTACTAAATGTAAAATAAAAAGGAGAGTCTATGAACATTTGAACAATATAAAAAATGGTTTGGAAGGCCATAGTGTTTCCCATCATTGTAAATTAAAACATCAGTGTAGTAGTGTAGGAATTACATTCAAAGTGTTGGAACATGTTACTAGTGATAATCAGGGCAATCGCCTATTAAAACTTAGAAAAGCTGAAACCAAGTGGATTCACCAATTAGGAAGTTTAAGCCCTAGAGGATTAAACATAGAAATTGATCTTCAAGCATTTATGGTATAGTGTAATACATGTCTGTCCCACAAAATAGGTAAAGAACAGTATAGTGTTAATCTATAGTAATTACTAGTATTTTTTAATATTTTTAATATTTTAAATAAAAGGAAACATGAATAAATTTAGTATAATTTAATTATAAGTTTATTTATCCGTATCTTATTGTATAGGATGTTTTGTCTTTTAGTGACTTCTAATGTCATAATGAAGTTTAATTAATATTAATCAAATTGCACCTTTTTAAATGTGTTCGTTAAATTATTATTTTTTGAATGTTATGAATTGATCTATAATTTTATCATTCTGTAAAGGGATTTTAAGCATTTCATAGAGAAAGTTGATTGTAGGTAATAATAGTTTTTAATGTGGAATTGATTTGATGTTATATAACAAAGAGCGAGACTTATGAACAGCTTCTTACAAATGATTCATCTTACTAATATAAATGTTTTAGGATAAGTTACAGTTTAACATCTGCAGAGCACTTATACTGATGTAATATCAGACTTACCGCAACTAACTCTGATACATTGTACTTGTGAGTAATATGACACCAACCAATGAGAGCCAAACCCGGTAAATTTAAAGCTCACAACAACAGCTGTTCAACATGCAAAGCCCGTTGAGAAAGTTCACCCGAGAGTGAATGAAATGCGTTCGGGAGAAAAAGTTGAACAAGCCTTACTTACTGACAGGACAATCGTGCCTCACCGGTGAAACAATACCGGATTTGCTGAATCACTAAGCTGGAGGAATAAAGATAGGAGAGCGGACATACAGCTCCCATTACAAAGACCAGAGACTGAGGCTTGGGTTGGGATCGCAGAGCAACTTTAAACTATATGTGCACATAATTTGCACTTATCTTGTAAGTGTATATTTTTATGGCTTTACTTTTAAAATAATAAAGAAGGATACAGTGAATCTCGGATGCGCTTGTGTTTTTGTTGTTTTAGTTCGTGTGAAAGGAGGATCTGGACACAAGTAGGATCCTGAGACAAGCAGCAACGGAAAGATCACAGATATCAGCTGGAAACCTATTGTGAAAGAACATTTAAGCCATATTTTCTCCATTTGGATTTTAACCCTTTTTGGGACCTGCTTAAGTTCAAGAGGTTGAACTGCGGTATTTATACTTTGAACTTATATTTTGAATATTACATGAAACAGTGTTTTATGTGTAATAGATTTTTATATGTGTAATAGATTTTTTACATGCGAAATAATTTTTTTAGTTTATTATATTACTCAGGAAGATAAGGAAATATACATTTTAACTAAATCATTTAAGGAAGAATAGCACTAGCACTTTACCATTTGTAAGTTTAGAATTGTTTATAAAGGATTTTTTTAATATTTTTTGGATTGTAATATTTTAGAATTTTAAATTGTGGTATCTAATAGGTAGAGTGTATCCTATATCAGTTTAATTTTTGCGCTGCCACATTTTTTGGTAAAAAAAATAGGTTGATTTCAAAAAACGTGAATATAGAACAAAGATTGTGAAAAATGAAAAACCAAAAATTTACAAAAACATTCTGGTGTGTTCAAATAGTGACTTATATAAATGTAAATCTCAGTACTTGCTAGCCGTTTTCCAACCCAAAATTCTATCTTCTTGGCAAATATTTTGTTATAATCCCTGGATGATCCTTCTGTAAAAGAAAGATATTATGGTGTAGACTGTTTTTAGATCAATACTATAGAAAATGAAATTATGCTTACCAGTCGACACGTTTCAGTCACAAAGAGACCTTTATCAAGACTCAGTCTTGATAAAGGTCTCTTTGTGACTGAAACACGTTGACTGGTAAACATAATTTCATTTTCTATTGATCTAAAAACAATCTACACCATCATATCTTTCTTTTACAGAAGGATCATCCAGGGATTAAAACAAAATATTTGCCAAGAAGATAGAATTTTGGGTTAGAAAACGGCTAGCAAGTACTGACACTGCTATTCAATATAAAACACTTGGAAAATCCCCATAACTATTGCTGTTAGGATTCACAACACTTTAAGGATTATTGTTTTTTCTTAGAGAGACACATTACTTATTACAATATATTGTTGGATTATTTTTTCTATTAAGTTTTCACTGTTGGACTATTTTTAACGGTTGGACTTTTATTTACATTTATATAAGTCACTATTTGAACACACCAGAATGTTTTTGTAAATTTTTGGTTTTTCATTTTTCACAATCTTTGCTCTATATTCACGTTTTTTGAAGATCAACCTATTTTTTTTTGACCATTAATAATTTTTGCGCACGCCTTTTTTGATACACATTTTTTACATTGGCATATTGTTGTCACAATATTTTTCACTTGACAATGCGTATGTGTTAAATACACAGTTAAAGGTCTTACTCAGAGCCTTACACATTACTTACTATTGGCAATATTTAGGAGCATTGCATAAAATCGAGAACATTATTGATTAGATAATATTATATAACTGACTAATATATTTCACCTATTATGTGTATGTGGTAAACACAAAGTAGAATTTTTGTTGTGAGCCTTATACTTAATTTGGAATTTTTAGGAATATTTTTAAGAGCAATGTTTGCACAATTTTAAATGCCATATCTGCTATATAACTATTTGTTTTAACTATTCATTTAGCTATTATTGTTGTAGAAATTTGATTGTTTATACATGGATCCATGTTTTTAACTTATTTGTGTACTCAATAAATTGTTTATTGTAATCGTTTGATAATATTGCATTTGGTCCAGACCCAGCCTTCGTATAGTTGGCGCTTTGGTATACCTTATTAGTTTCATCTTTCCATTTTGACAACTAGTTGTCAAATTATCAAAGCCAGAGGTCTTGTTTAGTAGGCGCCAGGTGTACTCCACTATCAATATTTAATTACACTGAAAGCTCAAAAGCACATTAAAATACTGAGGTGTAAAAGGTATATGATATATGTGGTATATGCGGTATATGCAGGCAGATATTGTGTTGTTGGGTTGAGTTACACAGTGTTCCATAAAGAAAGCGTGTGGTGAGGGGGGAGCGCTTGGAGGGAGAGGGAGATAGGAATAGGGGGGAGGGTAGAGTAAGGGTGGGAGGGATAGGATAATAATGATGAGGGAAATTCTCTTCACTTGACGAGGGGCACCTCAGGATATTCACAGTGAGGTGCACCCTCTGGGGTAGGGGGGGAATGATCGCCAGAAATAGGCTGGTATTGCTCAACATTTTTTTATTTTTAATGGGCAGAAAAAGAGCTGAATGCCCATACAAATGCCCTTTTCAGGGCAATGGGTAGATTAGCTTTAATTTTATTTTTATTTTGTAGGTTTGGGGGATGGGGGTTTGTATACTGTTAGGGGGTGTTTTTTTTTAGAAAAAGAGCTGATTTCTTTAGGGAAGTGCCATATAAAAGGCCCTTTCAAGGGCCATTGGTAGTTTATTATAGATTAGGGTTTTTTTACTTTGGGGTTGGGTTTTTTTTTTTTTTTAAATCAAAGTTTTTTATTGAGGTATTGCGTAATACAGAAGTTGTTACATAACATCATGTAAATGGTTTGCCATTAACTAATACATATTTTTCAGTGAGCACATAAAACATACACAATGGGTCACAGCAAACCCATATTGGAGTGAGATAATTTACAGATTTCACAAGTACTCATCAGATTAATAACTCTGTAAACATTACATAAAATAGGTAGCTAACAATGTAGGCTATATTAACTCTATTATCAAAGCATAAAGTAATATACATGACAAGCTATAATACCTCTTTTTTTTTTTTTTTTTTTAAAACATTAGAATAAACTTTAGAAAAAACTTGTCTCCCTTGTAAAAAAGGACGCCTTATAGGGTGATATCTGACTTCCACTTATGAAAATTGAGAGAAAGGGTAGATTTGTAATAGAGGGGAGTAATACCCAGTGAATTATGACAATAAAATGGTAGTTCAAAAAACCTATCTTACATACACAGGAACATCTTAGGAATACAACAACAGGGACATTATATTTAGCAACCATATCCTGAAACACTAGTTTGCTGTGCGCTTATACACCTACATAACTTCAGGAGGGTACTTTATTTGGCAGTAAAAAGGATAAAATAAAAGTAAAATAGAAATATAAGGGGCTCCTGCTGGGGCTTAATATACCTCTGTTTCTAACTTTACATCTCTTAGACCTTAGTTAGGCAAAATATTTACAGCTAAGCACTGATAAATGTAGTTGGTATCAGTGGACACTTATTATTGATAAAATAAAATAGAAACCAAATAAACCTGAAAAAGACTGTACACATTTTAACTATAGGGAGGCTATTTGTATATATACCTGGCCTTCATGATAGAAGTACCATAAGCTGTAGTCAAAATTAGGGTAGTATGTGAGCCTAAAGGAGTATCACAGATGAGAGCACAAACTTTGTTTGGGGCAACACAAGAAAAAAAACATCTGCATTCAAAAATAGGAACCTTATGCTGAATAGTTCTACATTATTGTACCCCTATGTGTCTCTCTAAATATTCTGACGCTTACTATAAAACATGCCTCCAGTATAACTTAAAGTATGTTTGGCAATTAGTACATAATATGCTAGGTAAGGCTTCTGTTGTTATCTAGTTGGTCTCAACTATTTGCTTTATATGCTTTATAACTCTAGGATCTTTGCTAAGCACGATATTTGTACATAGAAACTAACCCATGCAGTTTGACACAGTGACCACCATTGCAGAGATGAATATATATTCCATCAGCTAAAAAGATCTGTAAACTCCCTCATAGTCAATCCTAGACTCAAGTATACTGTTGCATAGTATTTGCTAAATATAAATTGTAAACAACATAGAGGTGTACATAAGCTAAGAAACAGTTCAGGAAATATGAAAATTGCAATAGCAAAAATGTTAAGGACCCACATATCGAACTGAATATATCTCATTAGTGAGTCCAGTAACCACAGTTATATAGAAACCTGATTCTAGGAACTAGGGCTTCTACTTCATAGCGTCCAGCATCACCCCACTCCAACCTTTACGCAGCATCTATGAGGCAAGTTACATGCTTTCAGGAGAACAAACCGGCCCAATGTATAAGCACAGACATAAGGCATCCACATCCAACCTGTCATCAGCAATCCCTTGCTGCATCTGCTTTGCCGTATGCTGGGGGCCACAATCCCGACTTCAACAGAGTGCCCGGTGAAATCAGAGGCACTAGTTTCTCTCTTTGCAGTAAAACCCCCTGTCCCCCTGCGGGGACCGGCCGCATCCCCCTCCAGGGGAGCCGAGGGTAGCGCAACACACTCTGTGCCATGCCTCACAGGTAGGTTTTGTTTAGGCTGTTCCTCACTTTGTGGAGTTATGGGATTAGGCTTTCGGTAATAGCTGTGTAGTAGCGTCTGCTGAGTCATCTCTGGTCGTGTGTCTGCGGTCCCAATGGGCCACCCCGTGTCTCTAGCCTCTGAAACATCCTCCGTGATGTCTAACGACCTCATGGCAAATCTGCATACGCCACTTAGATCAGTAAACCTGCAGTCTATAAGTTTCCCCAGGCCTCCAGTTTAGCCCTTAGAATAGCATGAAAATCCTCCATGTTGCTATCTTTAAATGATGCTCCCAGGAATGCAGAAGGTTATAGCAGGTAAATACTGCTCTACTCGGAACTTATTGGTATCCGAGGGGGGTAATATACACATGTGATGAAGTTGCGGCCTATGTTCAAGGCCCTAACAATTTGGGCCCATCTTGTAGATTCATAAAAATGGAGACATCCTACAGCTTCATATCTTCTCCTTTGTTGGATTAGCAAGTTACAAGGCAGGATGATAAGGTGAAGGGAAGATACACTGCAGATTGTTAAGATTACTTAAGGAGCTCCACAAATTTGCTGCTGATCATGGCCACGATCAAGCTTTTTTTTTTTTTTTTAAACATGGTATTAGAATAGGAATAATTTTTATTGTTTTGGATAATTTTATTTGCTATTTTTTGTAATGGTAGTTTTTTTATTTTTTGTAATTTTAGTGTTTTTTTTTTTTGTAATATTAGTTATTTTTTTTTTTTTTAATGATAGGTTTTAGTGTAAGCCAGCTTAGGTTTTACTTTTATTTCACAGGTAAGTTTGTATTTATTTTAACTAGGAATTTAGTAAATAGTTAATAACTATTTACTAACTAGTCTACCTAGTTAAAATAAATACAAACTTACCTGTAAAATAAAAATAAAACCTAAGCTAGCTACAATATTAGTTACAATAATTAGTTACTGTATATTGTAGCTAGCTTAGGTTTTATTTTTATTTCACAGGTAAGTTTGTTTTTAGTTTTAAATAGGTATTTTTTAGTTAATAATTGTAACTTTAATTTAGGTCTATTTTAATTATGTTAAAGTTAGGGGATGTTAGGTATAGGGTTAGGGTTACGGTTAGGGTTAGGTTTACGGTTATGGTTAGGGGTTAATATAGTTTAATTTAGGTTGTTGCAATTTGGGGGGTGGTGGTTTAGGGGTTAATAGGTTTATTTAGTGGTAGTGATGTGGGGGAGCTGCGGAATAGGGGTTAATATCTTTATTATAGTGTGGGTGATGTTGGGGTGAGGGGGAATAGGGGTTAATAACTTTATTATAGTGGCAGCGATATCGGGAGTGGCAGATTAGGGGTTAATAGATTTATTTCAGTGGTGGCGATATCGGGTGCGGCAGATTAGGGGTTAATAACATTATGTAGGTGTCAGCGATGCTGGGGGCCGTGGATTAGGGGTGTTTAGATGTGGGGTTTATGTTAGGGTGTTAGGTTTAAACGTAACATTTTTTTTCCCCTTAGACATCAATTGGGTTGCGTTACAGAGATTTTCATTCCGCAATCGCAGGTTTTTTTCTAACACTCTCTCCCCATTGATGTCTATGGCGAAAGCGTGGATGAGCACGTCAAAGCAGCGCTTGTATTTTGTGTGGTATGGAGCTCAACACAACCATATCGCATGCACAACCCGGCTTTTCAAAAACTCGTAATGGCAGCGTTATGGAGGGTGAAATAAGGCAACTTTTGTTGTGTTCGTTTCGCACCCCCTATAGCGCAAAACTTGTAATCTAGGTGTATCTGAATTTTAAAAGAAAAAAAAAAGATTTCATGTCCCTTTAATGTTCTATTATGACATAAAGCCTAAAGGAACACATTCCAACTGCATAAAAAAACAGTCAAATAGTTCTGCTGTTTACAACCACCAAAGGAACACAAACATAAAAAAAACGTATCTCATATATTTTATTGTAAGGAGAAGAACACAATTTTCTGAAACTATATAAGATAACAAATCCTTCAAGAAAAGTTATGGAGGATTCTATATACTAATGAATTGTATTAATGTACAGTACAAGTTGAAATCCAATGTTATTTTTTGAAATACATTATTTGCTGAAATATGAGGTTTTTCTATTCTTTTTCTGTATATTGCAAATGTATTTTCCTATGTGTTACAGGTCAGTAAACTTGACATTGTTAGTCATCTGTTGTCATAAAATGGCAATTCTGAAACCTAGTAGTACATATATTTTTAATTGTCAATTCCTGTCATTAACAAATCATTGCTACAGTTTAAAGGAACATATTACCAATATGCTGCTTTGCTTGAAAGTGATGCAGCATATATGTAAAGTTAACTTAAAAATATGATGTGAACATCTCTAGGTAAAAAAAAAGTTATTTTACCTCAACATTTACCCAATAACCATCTCCCATTGTAGAGAGACTTCAAGCATCCAATGAGACTGCTTGTCCTGGGGCTAGCAAGGGAGTGTGCATCTGGCATTTGCAGGCACAGACACTTTATTTTCTTCCTTAGTTATATGATTACTGAAATATTGTGAAATGATGTAGAAATCCTGTGAAATTGTGAAAAACTCGCAAGATATTGGCAAAGCAAAGTGTGTAATGGTAATGATAGTGCAGGGCTGCTTGTAAGCATGGAACCTATTAAGGGCCTTACCCCCTGCCTGACATGGGATGTAATAGTGTAAGTGAGTACTTTGCAACATTGTTGCAGTGTAGTGGGGGGGTGCTTGGTACTCACTATTTAAACTTTGCAGGCCTGTTTTCAGTCTCTTTTGTTCCAGGCTGTTCACGGTGGTTTTTCTGCAGCTGAGTTGTCAGGATGGAGCGTACCAGGAGATCTGCAGTGGTGCCCAAGCATTTCAGGGAGTTCTCATTGCCTCCTCAGCGTTGTGGGACACCTGCAGAAAAAAACAGATGAGTATTCATGAGGTGGTGGAGCCTGTCCCCTCTCTCCCGCCCCTACACCCTCCCTCTTCCCTGGTCCTGCTGTCCTCCCCCTCTGCTTCTGCCCCTGTCTCGTCAGAGGGGTGTAGTTCGGTCCCCCCTGTCTCATCAGAGGGGTGTAGCTTGGTCCATGCTTCCCATGGGCTTGGCCCGGATCTCAGCTCCCCTATGTCAAGCACTCCTTCTCCATCCGGCCCGCCTTCCCTGCCAGGGTTCATGACCCCTGAAGCCCCCCTAACCTTTACCCGGTGTTGGGTTTAACCTAAATCTGGACCTCCTCGTGCTGGCAGGCCTGTTGGTGGAGGTCTTGTCGGAAGTGTTGTCCTTGGTTCGGTTTTATTGTGGCTGCGGTAAGCCTCGGGGCAACTACAGTGGTGATCCCCCCTTTGGCAGCCTCCATCCCCTCCTTACAACCTCCCGCAGGGCACTCGATGATAACCAGAAGTGTAGGTCTCAGCAGCATTGCGTCCAGATGCAGATGGATGACATCACTTTTGTCACCGCTCTGTGTGCAGCAGTTCCTCGTGGCAGGCCTGCCACATGAAGCAAGTGGAGGGCCTCTTCTTCACCCACCGGTAGGATGGGAGTACCCACGGCAACCGGTCTGGGTAGAGGAGGTGCCAAGGGCAGTGTGCCTCACACAGCAAAGCAGTAAAAGGCATAGCAGCCATATAGAGGGGCAAAGTTAGGAGACAAGTGCAGGCCTTGAGGCCTCAGAATCAGGGGATTTTGAATGTGTGTATGGAGTCTATGCATGTGCAGGATCAGGGAGCGCAGCTGTCATCAGGGGTGATATCCGAATTAACACCTATACATAGTGCTTTGCCTGGAAGTATGCATGGTGGTATGCACAAAGTGAATGCATTAGTAGCAGGGGGAAAAAAGGTGTGGCCCGCAAACCGCAATCCTTGGTTCTCCTCCTCAGGTGGCAACAACTGGATCTGGCTGCATGGATGCTGTCGCAGAACAATCTCAAGTGGTGGATATGTTGCTCTCAGCAACTTCTCAGGGTTTCAGGACCATGGATGCTACGCACAATACTGTCAGCGGATCCAGCACAAAGTTGCAAGGTAGGATGGTTCCCCTGGGGTAGTGGGTTGAAGGGGTGTCCAGTAGTGATTCAGATTCAGACTCCGGTCGTTCACAAGGGCTGAATTCTAAGGGGCAAAGGAGAATGTACCATATGCTCAGGACCTTAACGTCTAAACAGGGAGCTCCCGCTGGGGTAGCTGGGTTGCAGACCCTGCAGGGGTCTCCAACAAGGGTGCAGTTGCACCCATCCTTCAGAGGATGGTGCAGCCTGCGACCGGGTATGCTAGTGAGGGTAGTGCAGGTAGTGCATCAGGGGCCCTAGTGCCTTACAGGCTGGCACAGGGTGGGGGCTCAGTGGTCTATCAGGGGAAAGTTTCCATGCGTGGGGACTCCTACCCCTGTTTTGTCCCCTCGCTTCACACCAACCTAAAACCCAAAGTGGTGAATAAGATTAGAGACACAAAGTATGTCAATGTTTTTGAGCTTTCAGTAGAGGCTCATAGGGATAAGTAGTGCAGTGAGGACGGCACATGTCCAAGAATGTGAAGAGTCCTGATAATTATCTTGAATGGATGCACTGTTTTTGTGTTTTAGCATCTACATTGAGCATCACCCAGACAGAGCGATTGACATTATGAAATACATGGACAGAATAGACTATGTGTATGCTAGGTACAGCGAAGGTCAATGACGAAGCTACCACATGGAGTTCTGCCGTAATCTGTCCAGCAACCTCATACTAACTTTCGGGACAATCTTTGGGCCCGGTTTGGACCGGAGGAACCAATTGCTCAGCTCCAGGCTCAGCGTTTAGCACTGGCTCGTAACCCTCAGGGTGTTTGGCGTAAAGGGAGGGAATGTTGGAAATACAACAAAAAACAGTGTGAGAGATGGAGCAATTGGTCCTTTTGGCATGTCTGTCTTTACTGCAGTGGGCCACACCTCAGGTTGGACTGTAGTCAAAGAAAGGATAGTACAGGGCCTAGAGGGTCAGCCAGAGGACCCGTTGTGAGTAAGGGGCCCAACCCCCCTGATTCTGGCCGCAATTAAGACATGGTTGGATGCCTACCCCAACAGGGAGGCAGCCTTGACGCTATTTCTGGGAATCAGGGACGGGTTTATCATACCGGTTTCCTCCATTGTGTTATTAAATTGTATTTATTGTGTCTATACTACTGTTATATATTTTCTATTTTTTATTATATATATATATATATATATATATATATATATATATTTCATGTAAAGCAAATAGCACCAAGCACTCTTTATGCTGCTTATTATTTAGATAATATTCTGCTTTGTTAGTGCAGGGACTTATTGCTTTTATATTGTCTATACTTGTTAAACGCTTCCAGAGGTCATTCTCTTCCTGTCTTCTGCCTAGAATATTGTACTTGTACATTTAGAGTAAACCCTTTTTTGACTTACTAAGAATCTTACCCTGTTAGAACTGTTTCAAATAGTAATGGCGGTGGAATTGTGGGGCGATAGATTGAGGGATTGTTCGATAATTTTCTGGACCGACAACTTAAGCGTTGTCTTTGCTATAAACAAATTGTCTGCCTCCTCTAAGATAGTGGTAAGGTACCTGCGCTATCTAGGTTTAAAATACTTGCTGCTGAATATTAACTTTGAGGCGCGACACATGCTGGGGGTTAAAAACATAGTGGCAAATGCATTATCCAGGTTTCAGTGGGCACAGTTTAGGAGATTGGTAAATGGCCTACCATGTCCTCCCTTATCTGGCAGATCGCAATAGGTGAAAGATATATTTCCTTTAGTGCCGGCTTCGCTGGCCCTGTCAACCTGGAAGGCTTATGTGCATCATTGGGAAGAGTGGGTATGTTTCTGTCAAGAAAGGTCAGTTTCCCCAAATAATGGATCACATGTATTATTATTAGACTGGTTGTTGTGTTTGTGGAATGAAGGGGTTAGGAAAAGTGGACTGTATGGTAGGTTGTCTGCTGTAGCATTCTTTAATAGGATGTATGAGTTGCCTGATTTCTCTGGTACGTTTCTAGTGCATCAACTGGTGAAAGGTTGGGGTGGCTAGAACCATGTCAGCAGGATGTAAGGGAGAATATTACAGCGCAGCGCTTGTACAATCTGATCTATTGCTCACCTCAGGTCTGTTTGGTTGATTTTGAAACACGGTTATTTAGTCTAGCATTTGCTCTAGCTTTCTTTAGAGCCTTGTGGGTTGGGAAGCTAGTGTCTCCTTCCAAGCAGACTTGCGGAAAAGGGATGAAAGTGATGCATGTCCGAGTCTCTGAGGAGGCTCTACTGGTTTTGTGCCTAGGTCAAGAAAGACCAAGAGGCAAGGATAACATGGCTGCCCCTGTCTTCTGAAGCAGTCAAGGGGATTTGCCAGGTGGCCCTTGCTAGATTTAGAGATCCGCCCTATGGGTTATAGTCAGTTGCTTATTCACAAGGATGGGTTTTGCTTGTTCAAGTACCATTTTTATTGAGTGTTAGCTAGAGTGTCAGACCTAGATAGTTTGGACTCTAAGAGGATTGCTCCACACTCATTTCGTATTGGAGCGGCCACTAGTGCTGCTGCCCTAGGTTGGCCAGTTTAGGCAATCAAAAGGTTAGGGTGCTGGAAGTCCCAACGTTATGAAGTTTATATTCATCCATCTGGGTGGAGTTAATGGTTTGCAAGGTTCTTTCGCTGTCCTTGCCCAGGTTGCCTTCCCCTCCCCCTTTTCTTGATTGATGTGGTTAAAAGTATGGGAAAAAGGTTATAAGTTGTTTTATCTGTTTTTAGGTGTCTCCAGCCGGCCCCTTAGGGTGTGGATAGTGGGACATTCTTTTATTCACTGGGCCTCCATCAGAGACATATCCCTTCCCGACGGACAACAGTTAGGATTTTCTCCATCCCAGGCCTCTTTGAGGTGGCTGGGACACAGGAGATGCAGGGGATGCAGGGTACTGTGATGGAATGAACTGCCCCATTTGTTTCAAGAAGCTCAGCATAGGTGGGGGAGACCCCACTTAATTATCCTGCACCTAGGGGGCAATGATCTAGGTTTGCCCCAGCTTTAGATCTTATTACAGCTATGAAATCTGACATCCGTTGGCTAGCAACAGCCTTCCAAGGAGTGAAAACAGGCTGGTCCAAAATCATAGCTATTTTGCAGTGGAGGGATTTCTCACCTAGGGCAGCATATAGGGTCCAGAAGAAGGTGAATAGAGAGTTGGGGAAGGAGGTAATGGCCACGGGGGGATTTATAGTCAGGCATGAAAACTTGTCAGCAGACAAGATGCACTTGTATAGGCTGGATGGTGTACATTTATCCGATGAGGGCCTTGGAATTTTCCTGTCCAACCTAAAACAGCCTTTGCTTACCCAAATTTAATGGCAAGAGCTTTCCTTATTTACTAAGGTTAGTCTCTTGTGGAGGGAGTTCAAGGCTTAATTTGAGGGGGGCCCCAAGGGGGGAACGATCAAGCAAATGGGTGGAGCAATGTCCCTAGGCGCTGTCTAGGGGTGCTGCATCCCGCGGGCCTGCTGATCATGCTCCTCCAGGGCGTTCACTGCTCCTAGTAGGCGTGGCCTAGCAGAGGTCCCAAATGTTGCACAGAGTCTTTTCCTCTTGATGTTTTGGTTTAGCTAGATTGCTCAGATGCCGCCACTTTAGATGAAGACTTTGTGAAAGTCTACAGTTAGATGAGTTAAAAGTTATTACTAAAAGTGACCATGACCGGTCTTAACTCTTACCTTAACAAAAAAACTCTGACACCAAGTTGGGTTAAGTGGGTGATTGTAAGTAGATAGGAATGTCTAGTGGGGGTTCGAGCCCTTATGATAGTGCAGGGCTGCTTGCCAGCATGGAACGTATTAAGGGCCTTACCCCCTGTCTGACATGGGATCTAGTAGTGTGAGGGTGTACTTTGTAACATTGTTGCAGTGTAGTGGGAGGGTGCTTGGTACTTACTATTTAACAGTTTGCAGGCCTGTTTTCATCCTCTTTTGATCCAGGCTGTTCAAGGTGGTTTTTCCCCATCCCTCCCTCCCATTTTTTGATGTTATTGTTCCTTTACAGGTGCTGGAGAGTGGTGGCAATGTAGTTGTTATTCGGTTTAGTTTATTGTCTGAGTAGTTGAACTCTATCTGGTAAGACCTCAGCTCTAATTCCCGTTCCCTAATTGGCATTAGTCTGCTGTATGGCTTTCAGTGTCCTTTCCCTTGAAAGGATAGGTTTAGTCATCCCCTGACAGTGCAAGGTCAAGGCTTAATCTGGGGGCAGAGCCCCAAGGGGGGGACGGTTGAGCTAATGGGTGGAGCGATGTCCCTAGGCATGCCTAGGGGTGCTTCATCCCGTGGGACTGTTAACTGTGCTCCTCCAGGGCATTCGCTGCTTCTAGTAGGTGGGGCCTAGCAGAGGTTTGCTGGAATGCTCAGATGCCACCACTTAAGATGAAGACTTTGTGAAAGTCTACAGTTAAACGAGTTAAAAGTTATTAATAAAAGTGACCATGACTGGTCTTAACCCAACTTGGTGTCAGAGTTTTTTGTTCGGGTAAGAGGTAAGTAAGTGGGTGGTTATAACTAGATAGGAATGTCCAGTGGGGGTTCAAGCCCTTATGCCAATTGGCAATTCATTTTTTTCACTATGTAGAAGGATTCTAGTGTAAAGCATAATTATGCTTGGAACGTCTTAAGGGTTATTCTGTCTTACTGAAATGTGAAGCTAGTGTGTTTGTGAGTGTGCAGCATTGTTGCTAATGTTGGGATGGGGATTGATTACCTTATAAAAGGTCTGGATAAATATCCCCCCGCCAATTTCATTCCTCCCTTTCTTGTTAATGTTGTGTTTTGCAGGTTTGAAGTGGCGGCACTGAGTTATCAGCAACTTTTAGGGTGGTTCTAGTTGCTTTGGCTGGGGCATGTCTAGTCAGGCTCACTTTTTTAAGCCCAAAGCGGTAAAGTTTGGCTCCCCCTTAGCGGTGCTTGTTGTAGCATCTTGCACTGATAGGGCCCTTAAGGTTTTGGATCTGGAAAAGTTAAAGTTGAAGTACCGACTGACATTGTGGTGGTCAAGCTAATGGAAGGGGAAAGATGTTACAAGTCGCTTGTAGAGCCACTCTCCACTGGCCTGCTAACCTGTAAACCCCTAGCGGATGATGCCAGCCAATTTAAAAGGAAAAGCTTGGCAGGGGCTTTGCAGTCATGAAATTGTGCTGTTGACCGCTAGATGTTTGTTGTAATTAATTATTAATTAGGAGTAGGACCTCAGATGCCGCCACAGTGTTTGAAACGTAAAAAGTTTAGTAATTTTTTTTTTTTTTTTTTATATATTTTTATTGAGGTTTCAAAAAGCGAATCACAATAAAAGAAGAAAAAACAGTATGCACAATTAGTCATTACAAAGAATGTTGAATACATTACAATGTTGAGTGTATACAAACAATCTAAAAGGAGAATAAGCATTAATGACCAACACTAGACTAGAGTTGTAATTCGCCAATTTAAATGTGAAGCTTCTAATGAACTCTAGAGGCCTCTCCAGAACCTCAAACATAAGCAAAATAAAACAACTACCGAAGGTTAATATAGAATAAGAGAGACCACTTGGGCCTCAAACCAACCTCCTTTTTTTTATATCGGTTATAGGTAGAGTTAAAAATATTATAGATAGTTGTTATAATATAATATGTGGGTATGTTGCATTTGGTAGGATATAGTGTAGTAATAAACAGTAAGTTTGGGTTCAAAAGCTTTAACTCTATTTGTAGGTAGTTTTAGGATTTATAGAAGTGCGGCATAGGCTAGATAAGCCACATAGTTAGCGCTCCTAAACTAGGAGGTACATTATGAGGTTTGGGGGGAGGAGGTTATGTGTAAACATGACAGGTAGCATAAACAGCAAATGTGCAGGTCCAGCCTACACTAGACAGATAGCCCAGACTTTAAGGTAAGGCTACATGAGATAATGAAGCTGCGACCATAGTAACAAATGACGAGTTTTGTATAGAACATCACATGCAAGAAAAAAGCGAAGAGCTTAACAGACATTCTAGCCGCTGAGCCACCAAACCCTAACATATCAGTTACATCACAGTCACACATACCAGATTAGAGACAAACCTTCCTTCTGCTGTTTTTTCTCTCTTTCCCTTCCCGCTCCCTCTCTTTTTCCTCTGAGTGCAGGAGCAGTAACTTATAATAGGAGGCACGTGAGATTGCTCAGGCTATATAAAGTTTTAACATTAAGAATCCAAGCATAAAACAATAGGCCAAGTAAGCCAGATACAAAGAGTAGTGAGAAAATGTTTAAATATCATGCTTATACATTGGGCCAAATACTACTAGAAAGTATGAACTTCCCAATCTTCCTATGTAAATGTATTACTTTTAAGCTCTTAAGAAACTTGTTAGACTCTAGTAGTGGGATACCTTACCTCTTGAGAGGTGTAGGGAGCTATAAGTTTAATGGTAAAACCTTCCTCACTTACAAATATAGCTAAATATGTATATATATATATATATATATATATATATATATATATATATATATATATATATATGTCTACAGCAATTAAATCTTCCGCTGTCAGGTTGAAATACCTATCCAATTAGAGAGAAATAAACATAACTCCAAAATAATAAGCAGGGCAATTGATTAGGCATTATAGTGTAAATAGGGAATATGATATTTCTACATACTTGAAATCTTTAAACCCTGCCATCCAGACATGGGCCCTATGCCCAAACAACAGGTAGACCAGTTGCATGTATAGGTGTGTAACATAAGCAATTGTTCACTTAACTTTCCCTAAATTGATTAAATATCATTTGGAATGCCTATTATGTTAGAGGGGAGATCTGAGTTAAAAGATTAAACTAGAAGAAAATCAAAGAAGGGGTACCAAAGAGCTGTATATGTATAAACCTCAGTACATGTGAAAGACATAAGAAGCATTAACAACAGGAAACAAGATTAGCACAATACTAATAAACAAATTTAAAGTGAGAGAGACAAAGATTGACAGTGCCACTAAAATTCAACATGCTTATCCCAGTCTAAACTTGTGCCCTAATGTATAAGCACTCTAGCAGAACAAAACATATATTAACCGGGGGGCGGAGCCAACAGGGAAGCAGTACAGTCGCACATCTCAGGAGCTCCAACGATAACATGTATAAAATCTAATTATAAAGACTGCTCCAGCTCAAGAATTGGTCCCTGACTGAAGAATGTTTGACATGAGTGACCCGTGCATCTAATCCTAGTATGGGCTTTACTAAATTGATGAGATCTAGCGATTCCGGAGTGTATCTTGACTGATAAGCAGCTTTGAAGTCAGCCATCTTGGGCCCATTACTATTGAGCTCCTCACAAGTTTGGCGCCTTCTATTATCTGTAATTATGGAGACTGGAGAGCAGATTTTAGAGGAGATGTACTTTTTTCTAGAGGGGTGCAGGAGTATATTTGAACGTTTATTCAGCCCGTCGCCCCAACAAGCAGATGACAAGCCTGCGGACCAGATTACCCACATGCCCACCGGCATGGCTGCTCCTGGGGGCGGTGACGCTCTGGGGCCCCGGCGTTCCTTGCCTCTCGGGCAAGTCATGTTGAGAGTGAAATCTGGGGCTATATTGACTCACCTGTCTTGGAAGGATCCCGAGGATAAGATTTCTCATTCAGGACGCCTAATACCCTCAAGCGACTCAACCCTCGCTTGTATGCCGCTGGCAACGAGGAAATGTTACAGTCCAGCACGAAAACAGTTATCGCTTGCTGTGTCCGGTAGCTGCAAGTGGGAACTACTACCTCCAACTAAAGAAGATCGAGACAGCTCCTACCTCCTCTCAATAGAAGCCTCCACATGGCCGGACTATTCTACCCGGATTTGCTCGGTTGCAGCAGCTCAGGATTGCATCCTGGTAGCTCAAAGACATGTGGATCCATACTACTACTGTCCCAGCAAAGATAAGTCAGTCTCTCTCATTTGTGAATCACAGAGATCAACTAACACGGACACCCACCTAACGATTTCTAGAGGCATAGGTTAAAGGGATAGCCCTGTAAATTACCAAGCCCACTACACTTATTACGGACTTCTGAGTGACATTGACTAGAGGGGTAGTATGTTTGTTTATATCTGGCCTGCATGGTATAAGTCGGTTGGAGGTAACAGTTTGTCTAAAACTTCTTTGCTATGTACCAGCTCTTTATGGGTTTACTTCATAGATGGTTATTCTTCACAGCGTTCTCATATTTCCAGAATTGTATTACTACCAAGTTAACTAAGGGCTATATATCTGTTATGTGCAAACATCCCTTTGCTTTTGTGGATCTCCCTTGGTAGTTTTAATGCATTTTATAGTAGGCATTTTTTTTTTTCTGTAAGCCTTGTCAAAAATACTTTAGAATAACGACTGTACAGTTTATACGGTTCCTGTTTTATATTCATAGGTCCTAAATGAGCACTGAAAGTTTATTAGACTTCCTAAAGCATTGTTAGCTTTTGATCTATCACTGCAAGCTTCAGTTGGTGGTACTGCCCTTTTCTTTTTTTTGAAAAAAAAAAAAAAAGAAAGTTGTTACTTGCGACCAGATACAGTACTACCATATTAGGGTGCAATATTGTCAATTTAACTTTTGAGCTTAGACTGGGAAACACAGTTACCCTAGTATGTATGCAATGTGTGTTTTCTCAGTGCATCTCTCCTGTTGTTACTGTACTGAAGTGTTCAGAGATGCTATATGTTTTATTAGATGGGTCCTGCTGTTGTATATACCTCTTAATCTGGTAGAATTGTGAATGGGGACATTTAGAATACTTATAAAGCCTACACACCACATTAGCGCAGCTATATAGTGGGTTTATTTATTTCTATACAGCACAGACGTAGCCAGCGGCCGAGGCTGCGTCCTAACATTTGGTATGCTACACCTTGCAGTTCATTCTACCTCAGCTTCAACTTTAGATTCCACGCTGTTCTGGGGACAATTATGCATAGCTATATGTATTGCACTTTAAGCTGGTCCCATCCTAACTACTATAGTCTATTTGTGCCCTAGCATACAATCTATATAAATGTCCCAATTTTTTCTGTTCCAGAGCATGATCCACTCTAAATATATCACCTTTACATGATTCCTACAATTGCAAACATACCCCGCGCCCTACTAAGTCTATTACCTTTGGCCCATTTGTTTAGCGCTCCTACTTACATATAGCCCTTGCCTAAATAATGTCAACAATTCAGTAAAAAGGCCTAGAAGTCATATACACAGTTTCCCTTACACAGTTGTTAGAGCAGGCAGGTCCTGCACCATTGTTATTCCCTTTTATGTAATATGGCGCTTTACTTAAATATTTGGCCCAACATACTCAATTTACCACCTCCCCCCCCTCCTCCCCCTCCTTAATATATCTCCTATTTAACAAAATACCCCCCCTCCCCCGCTATAATATAATGCACCCTTTACACTAAGAGGGAAAACTATGCTGATTTGCTATCTAATGGATGCCCTATATTTAATACGCTGCCTATCCTCTAGCCATGGTTTTCAGTTTAAATTTCAATTCACATTCCAATGACCACCTCCTCCCCCCCCCCCCCCATCTTATAATGTTCCTCCTAGGTAAGGAGGCCTAACTATGCGGTCTTTCTATCCAGTACCGCAACCTATACCATCTATTTTCTATGTGTAGCTTCTCACTTTACTATAAAATTGACTCTATTTCTACTACCTTCTCAAGCGAAACTGTTAAGCTTCACTTACAATTTGAGTTACAAGTTTTAAGTTTAGTATGTTCAATTTCACCACACTACTTATATATTACAAAAACTTGTTTTGCTGTGTTATTAAAAAAAAAAAGAAAAAATAAGGAAGACACATGAAGACCATTTGCTATTTACATATTGTGAAATATATGCCATAACTATTGTTTATACTTGACTTACTTTGAGAATTTTGAATATATTTCACTGGCAAGTTTGTGTATTATAAACATTCCTACAGATCTAGCTTATGTATAATTTTATATCCCTGTATATTCTCATGTCTATATGGCTTCGTGATAATATGCATGTAACCTTATTGCTTTTTCTTTGTCTTCAATAAAAAAATAAAAAAAAAAAAACATATATTAACCAATAACATTTTTATCAAACAGCAATGATGTCCTTATAAGGCTAGATATCAAGGATAAAACTGTGTAGAAAACATCTGTATATATGATAGTGTCCATTACCAATGAGAGAAATAAATCTGACAAGGGGGAGAAAAGAAAAATGTCATGTTATCAAGCTTTTAGCACGTTATGTATGGGTAGTAGCCAGGACTCAGCAGGATCATGACAGACAATTGAACCTGTGAAAGTGATGGATCTCAGGTAGAGTTTCAACCGATTCCGGATGTATGAGGTTGAACAGTCCTGTGCACTACTGTTCGGCTTGAAGTACCTTGGTTGGTAACACTATCTGTAGGCCCATGAAGTTGAACAACTAACCCGGGTTTCAGTAGGCCCTGAGGGAAAGGATTAATAAAAGCGTCCTCTATATCAGTCATTAGCACCTGGCATGCTTTCTTCAAGGTCCGGTCTGAAGCTACACCCAGAGTAAGCGGTGACCTGAATACCGGGAGGTGCATGACTGTACCTTGGGGTAACATGTATCTGCTCTGTCGAGTAGCATATGGGTCCTCTTCTAAGGTGCGCAGGGGCTGTGGCTGTAGATTTTGCCCTGACTAAGGAGTCAATGTCTTCAGCCCAGCGCCGCTACTGCCAAATGAGTAAGAGTTCCCCCGGATAGCTATTGAAGACAAACTCTCATGGCCTGTTCCCAATATTAGTTTTACAGCCGTCAGTCGGTTCTTGACCGTAGCATGAGGTGAGTTTTCTGACGCGCCTGTGTGTTTGCCACCGGACGTGGCCATTGTGACGCCTGAGACTCCATGTTCTCCCTGCTCCTGGGTGGTCTAGGAACGAGGTAATTGGCTTTACAATGTGCCGGTTAGGGCTCCAATGATCTGTGACTCCAGTTGCTGGAAGGAGGCCTCTAGTTGTTGTCATATTCTAGTTTCCCAGCCGTCCATATCTGCCATATTTCTCTTTAAGCCGCCCCACCTCAAATAAAGCGATCTGTTCCAGGGAGGTCTGATCAGGAACAGGGAGCCACACTGTAGAATATAACGACTTCTGAGGTCTAGCTATAAGCAGTGGTAGCTGGCAACCTCGTGGTAGCTTGGAGGAATATAAATCCGGGCAATGTTCATCTCTTAGGCTCTGAATCTTTATCAGGTACGCTAGTAGTGAGGTAGTCTTAGTTCAGATAAAAACATAAGACTTGAATGGCACAGCAAATCATGAATTCGCTCCAAATAAGAGAATTAATAGCCGGAGCTTATGCACTGTGCGTCCGGCCATGTTGGATGTTGGCTCCGCCCCCCTAGTAAAAATTTTATTGCCTGATTTTCAATAAATGCCACCTTGTTTCAAGGTCTTATTCTTCCAAATGGTTTTCTGTGTGTTTATTTGGTTAAGATGGGAATGGAGGTAATGGCAATTTAACCCTTAAGGAAGATGAGATATATTACTATTGTGAGTTGTTCTTATCTTTAAATAGTAAAACCCAGGGACTCTTGAATATAAGCTTACTCGCAAACAATATGCATGGAGTATGAGTTTTCAACAGGTGGATTTCCTAAAAGTATAACTGCCGCCTCTGTATAGAGGAACAAAATGTCTGAGACTGTTATTTTCCAAATTGGGAAGTGACATCATAAGCAGTTACAGCAGAGGACAGTGGGACTTGTAGTCCATATTCCATGTGCACAGATTGTGTTTCAAGAAAGTGATTTTAACTGGTGTTTATGCTCAATAAACACTGCAAATTGAATGTAGGGCATGCTTCTCTTTTTATTGTTTTTTTCTAAAAACACGGTTATACATCAATATAGTTTTGCTTTATCAGAATTGTATCTGGGATACATAAGAATGACATATCCCTAAAAGAACAAATACATTTGTCTAATCATCCCCCTCCTGTTCCAGTCCATGAGTCTCCTATGTTTGTTGGACCTTAAAGATTTTTGGCTTCATTTTCTATTGCATTTCAATTTTTTTAGATTAATTTAAGGGACATAAAATTGCAAAAAAGAACGTTCTCTAATTTATCAGGGCATTTTATTATTGCACTATTGCTTACATATAATTATGGGCCCAATGATCAAAACTTTGCCTGGCAAGACGATTAAAACCACATTGACACTCGCAGGGCAGACCTCATGGAATTACTTTAAAAAATGTAGGCTGACCTTGTGATTTGCTAGATGTCTCCCTTAGAATATAATGGAGCTTGATGGAAAGGGAAACCGCTAATATGAGCAAAGCTAGCAGTGAGCAGGAGGCGCCCTTTAAAAATTAAATTCTGCAGCTAATACAGATCAGATGTACGTTATAAATTTCTTATTATATATATGAATTTCACTGTGATTTTGATGTGTGCAGCGTAGTTTTATTACGATTTGTACTCTGCACCTTTAACAAATTGTTCCTGCCTCATTTCAATATGAAATAAAAAATTTCCATGAAATACGATTTTTGCCGAACAATTTTTAAACAATAGAATATTTTACTGTGTATTTTTATTTTGACAACTCATTTGTTTGTTTTAAAAAATTTTAAATTACACTTTTTTTCTGAGCTCTATTGTAATGTATGCATCGCCTACACATACTTAAAAAGCAGGGAGCACCCCTTTGCAACACACACTGTTCTTAAGGTAAAAAATGCCTATAGAGAATTAGGACAGGGGCTTCATATAGTACTGACAAGATTTCTTATAAAATCTTACAAGCCCAGAGAGTTTTAGATCATCATGCCCTATGTGTTTAACACCTGCAAAGGTATTAGCGCTGTGGAACCTGTTGGCGCTCTACAAATAATTGATAATAATAATTAAACACGTAGTTAAAGTCAACTCTATCTGAATCATGTCCCTTTAAACATGTCCCTTTAAACATTTCAAATTAGGAATATGATCTAACAACGAGTCAGTCAACATATAAAAACTACAAGAAACAGGCTTTTCATAGCAAATAGGTTTCTGCACAGCTACATAGAAGAAAACTATAAGCATAGTCTTAATAAAGTATTTATTGTCAGGGTATTGTGAGGTATTAATTTGTGTGCAATGCATCCTGCTGAGCTGTGCATATATATGGGAACCTCATTCTTATGCGGTGAGACATGGAGACATGGCATGAGAACTAGTGCAGTGAAAGGGGTAAGTCGCACAGCGATGGCAGCAAATTTAAAATATATATGTATATGACTATATATGTATATATTTATGTGTTAATATGTCTATATACACATATTAACACATAAATATATATATGTATATAAGCATATGTCTAAGATTAAGGCCATTGGCCAAAACATGTCAGACGCTTGCTACTAATTCCTGTTGTACCTTTTAACTTGACCATTAAAGTTGGAAGCTTTTTTCCCTTATTCAAGAATTGAAATTAATTTTCCCCTTCTTTAAAGCTGAGTTGCTGTTAATGAACAGTTTTTGGAATTTCTTACAATTGCTCTTGAAGATATCCTGAGCCTATCACAGCTTCAACACATTTACTATCATCACAGGTTGGCGGAGCGGTATCGACCACGTCACAGACGTGTTGGGCTTGCTGTTATGACACAGACGGATACAGATGAAGTGAAAACGAGGTGCATCCATTTCCCCTGTCTTCCTGGAGCGCGGCGGTAGTGGTGCTGATCAGGAAAAGAGTGTGGTGAGAGAAGATCCCCCTTCATGTTTCTCCCTTATATACTGTGATTGTTCGTATACGCCATCTCCAGTTTGGAGTTTGAGCGTTTGTGCCCTGTCTACACTAGCTTTGGATTACCGAACTGTGTCCATCAGGAATTTGTTTCCTTTTTGCTCCTACTTTTAAGCAAACACAGCCTCTGAATACCCTTTTCTGTGCCGTATATAAGCATATACATATATATTTACTGGGAACACACAGTTCCCATAGACCGCAATGTAAAAGAACCTTTCAGTGCCTTTTTTTCCCTAACACCCCACTCCCGCCAACTTTGGCCCAAAACTGCCTAGTGCAGTTATTTTATTAAAAATGCTACAATTTTTATTTTTTAATAAAATACACACCTCTGTATTTTGGGGGCATTTGGGGCAGGTTTATAAAGTTTACCAGAGATCTGATCTCTGATTAATTTTATAAGTGCTAATTGCTACCACAAGCTTGTGGTAGCAATAACCATCTATTTGTGATGGCTGCTTATTTATCACGCACCAGCAAACGGGCAAAATTGTAAAAAAAATTGTAATATAGTCGTACATTATCTACAGTCTAACAACAGATTAACATATGAAAAGATTAACACATTATTTGCTGCAATTAATTTTTAATTGTCAAACTCCGCTCACAACCTTCTTTATTTGGAGGAGCCAATTCAGATTCAAAGCTGGAAAACTCAGGGGTTGCCACTGCCATTTTGTTAACAAAATATTTATTGTTATCTAATTTGTGTTATCTAATTTGCTATGACCATTTAGAAAACGGATTAGCATAAGTCACTGTGCAATTACTGTGCAGTATATAGGAGGGCCAAATAACTGAATTTCATGGAATACTATACAGTCTTTTTGAGGACAGTGGAATAAAAAACATATTTTTCAGAGTTTAATTACAGGAAAAGCAGACACACTAAATAAATAATAAAAAGTGCATTGAAATCTTTTCCATTATACATAATTAAACATTTTAATGGGGAAATAATTTAGAATGTTAATGTCCTTTTAAAGCTGTTCATTTGGATTTTGAACCTAAGAGGAAGCAAACAAATGATCAGTGAGAGAGAAGCTTATTCCACAAAAAAAAAAAAGATAGGCAGGTTCAATTTTAGTTAAAACTTAGCATTTATTGAATCCACATAAAAATAATAGACCCAAGTGCAGAACTTCATGTTTTTGCATTTTGTGAAACGCGTTTCAGAATTGCAGTACTCACACAGGAGTATGGCATTATGCTGAAATGCGTTAGTTCAAGAAAAGTATTAAAGGGACAGTGTACTGTAAAAATGTGTTTCCCTTTAATGTGTTTCCAATTACTTGTTATACCAGCTACACCATATAAAATGCATGGGGAATTGTTCCTTTTGATTTATTTTTTGCTATATGAATAGCTGTTTCTGGTAATGGAAATCATAACCCAATGAAATGGTCTGAGCTTGGTGAAAGAGCAGATCTCATTATCTCTATTATTTACATAAAATCCTCCTTATTTTATCTCAATATGCACAGTAAGACCAACACTTAGAAAGAACAATGGAAATTTAAACATGTTTGTGATTTATTCTAAGGCCTAGATTTGGAGTTCGGCGGTAGCCGTCAAAACCAGCGTTAGAGGCTCCTAACGCTGGTTTTGGGCGCCCGCTGGTATTTGGAGTCAGTGATTAAAGGGTCTAACGCTCACTTTTCAGCCGCGACTTTTCCATACCGCAGATCCCCCTACGCCATTTGCGTAGCCTATATTTTCAATGGGATCTTTCTAATGCTGGTATTTAGAGTCGTTTCTGAAGTGAGCGTTAGAGCTCTAACGACAAAACTCCAGCCGCCTGAAAATAGCAGGAGTTAAGAGCTTTCTGGCTAACGCCGGTTCATAAAGCTCTTAACTACTGTACCCTAAAGTACACTAACACCCATAAACTACCTATGTACCCCTAAACCGAGGTCCCCCCACATCACCGCCACTCGATTAAAATTTTTAACCCCTAATCTGCCGACCGCCACCTACGTTATATTTATGTACCCCTAATCTGCTGCCCCTAACCCCGCCGACCCCTGTATTACATTTATTAACCCCTAACTTGCCCCCCACAACGTCGCCGCCAGCTACTTAAAATAATTAACCCCTAATCTTCCGACCGCAAATCGCCGCCACCTACGTTATCCCTATGTACCCCTAATCTGCTGCCCCTAACATCGCCGACCCCTATATTATATTTATTAACCCCTAATCTGCCCCCCTCAACGTCGCCGACACCTGCCTACACTTATTAACCCCTAATCTGCCGAGCGGACCTGAGCGCTACTATAATAAATGTATTAACCCCTAATCCGCCTCACTAACCCTATCATAAATAGTATTAACCCCTAATCTGCCCTCCCTAACATCGCCGACACCTAACTTCAATTATTAACCCCTAATCTGCCGACCGGAGCTCACCGCTATTCTAATAAATGTATTAACCCCTAAAGCTAAGTCTAACCCTAACACTAACACCCCCCTAAGTTAAATATAATTTTTATCTAACGAAATAAATTAACTCTTATTAAATAACTTATTCCTATTTAAAGCTAAATACTTACCTGTAAAATAAATCCTAATATAGCTACAATATAAATTATAATTATATTATAGCTATTTTAGGATTAATATTTATTTTACAGGCAACTTTGTAATTATTTTAACCAGGTACAATAGCTATTAAATAGTTAAGAACTATTTAATAGTTACCTAGTTAAAATAATAACAAATTTACCTGTAAAATAAATCCTAACCTAAGTTATAATTAAACCTAACACTACCCTATCAATAAAATAATTAAATAAAATACCTACAATTACCTACAATTAACCTAACACTACACTATCAATAAATTAATTAAACACAATTCCTACAAATAAATACAATTAAATAAACTAGCTAAAGTACAAAAAATAAAAAAGAACTAAGTTACAGAAAATAAAAAAATATTTACAAACATAAGAAAAATATTACAACAATTTTAAACTAATTACACCTACTCTAAGCCCCCTAATAAAATAACAAAGCCCCCCAAAATAAAAAATTCCCTACCCTATTCTAAATTAAAAAAGTTACAAGCTCTTTTACCTTACCAGCCCTGAACAGGGCCCTTTGCGGGGCATGCCCCAAGAATTTCAGCTCTTTTGCCTGTAAAAAAAAACATACAATACCCCCCCCCCCAACATTACAACCCACCACCTACATACCCCTAATCTAACCCAAACCCCCCTTAAATAAACCTAACACTAAGCCCCTGAAGATCTTCCTACCTTGTCTTCACCATCCAGGTATCACCGATCCGTCCTGGCTCCAAGATCTTCATCCAACCCAAGCGGGGGTTGGCGATCCATAATCCGGTCCAGAAGAGGCTCCAAAGTCTTCCTCCTATCCGGCAAGAAGAGGACATCCGCGCTGGAGGTCTTCAGGATCCTGCCGCTTCGCTCCGGATGGAAGAAGATCGAAGATGCCGCTTGGAGAAGATGTTTGCCGGTCCGGATGTCCTCTTCTTGCCGGATAGGAGGAAGACTTTGGAGCCTCTTCTGGACCGGATTATGGATCGCCAACCCCCGCTTGGGTTGGATGAAGATCTTGGAGCCAGGACGGATCGGTGATACCTGGATGGTGAAGACAAGGTAGGAAGATCTTCAGGGGCTTAGTGTTAGGTTTATTTAAGGGGGGTTTGGGTTAGATTAGGGGTATGTGGGTGGTGGGTTGTAATGTTGGGGGGGGGGGTATTGTATGTTTTTTTTTACAGGCAAAAGAGCTGAAATTCTTGGGGCATGCCCCGCAAAGGGCCCTGTTCAGGGCTGGTAAGGTAAAAGAGCTTGTAACTTTTTTAATTTAGAATAGGGTAGGGAATTTTTTATTTTGGGGGGCTTTGTTATTTTATTAGGGGGCTTAGAGTAGGTGTAATTAGTTTAAAATTGTTGTAATATTTTTCTTATGTTTGTAAATATTTTTTTATTTTCTGTAACTTAGTTCTTTTTTATTTTTTGTACTTTAGCTAGTTTATTTAATTGTATTTATTTGTAGGAATTGTGTTTAATTAATTTATTGATAGTGTAGTGTTAGGTTAATTGTAGGTAATTGTAGGTATTTTATTTAATTATTTTATTGATAGGGTAGTGTTAGGTTTAATTATAACTTAGGTTAGGATTTATTTTACAGGTAAATTTTTATTATTTTAACTAGGTAACTATTAAATAGTTCTTAACTATTTAATAGCTATTGTACCTGGTTAAAATAATTACAAAGTTGCCTGTAAAATAAATATTAATCCTAAAATAGCTATAATATAATTATAATTTATATTGTAGCTATATTAGGATTTATTTTACAGGTAAGTATTTAGCTTTAAATAGGAATAAGTTATTTAATAAGAGTTAATTTATTTCGTTAGATAAATATTATATTTAACTTAGGGGGGTGTTAGTGTTAGGGTTAGACTTAGCTTTAGGGGTTAATCCATTTATTAGAATAGCGGTGAGCTCCGATCGGAAGATTAGGGGTTAATAATTGAAGTTAGGTGTCGGCGATGTTAGGGAGGGCAGATTAGGGGTTAATACTATTTATGAAAAGGTTAGTGAGGCGGATTAGGGGTTAATAACTTTATTATAGTAGAGCTCAGGTCCGCTCGGCAGATTAGGGGTTAATAAGTGTAGGCAGGTGTCGGCGACGTTGTGGGGGGCAGGTTAGGGGTTAATAAATATAATATAGGGGTCGGCGGTGTTAGGGGTAGCAGATTAGGGGTACATAGGGATAACGTAGGTGGCGGCGGTTTACGGAGCGGCAGATTAGGGGTTTAAAAAAATATGCAGGGGTCAGCGATAGCGGGGGCGGCAGATTAGGGGTTAATAAGTGTAAGGCTAGGGGTGTTTAGACTCGGGGTACATGTTAGAGTGTTAGGTGCAGACGTAGGAAGTGTTTCCCCATAGGAAACAATGGGGCTGCGTTAGGAGCTGAACGCTGCTTTTTTGCAGGTGTTAGGTTTTTTTTCAGCTCAAACAGCCCCATTGTTTCCTATGGGGGAATCGTGCACGAGCACGTTTTTGAGGCCGGCCGCGTCCGTAAGCAACTCTGGTATCGAGAGTTGCATTTGCGGTAAAAATGCTCTACGCTCCTTTTTTGGAGCCTAACGCAGCATTTGTTTGAACTCTCGATACCAGAGTTAATTTTATGGTGCGGCCAGAAAAAAGCCAGCGGAGCGTTAACAGCCCTTTTACCGCCGAACTCCAAATCTAGGCCTAAATCTTCTTGTACACACAGCTTTTCTATAATCAGTACTTAAGTAATTACATTTTAGAATAGGTGGGCATACACCAGGCAAAAACAGCTTTTTCAAATGACAAAATCCAGGTAAGAGAGCTGTATGTAAACAATGTAATACACTCCAGTAGGTAGAATAGATAGTACACTGTCCCTTTAACTATGGTATAGCCCGTCTGCCTATCTTTTCTTTGTGCAATATTAATTTTCACTGGAAGCAGGATGTTCCACTTCCATAATACCTCACTTTGAGCTAGGTTACAAGTGCTGTGCTTGCGCGATAACTGCACTCAAAGTAAATATTTATCACAGCTGGGTTAGCATGCGTATTTCAAGTAAAAAGTAAAAAGTTAGCATAACATTAAAAGACCAATGTGCGCTAACTTCAGGACTTCAAATAGTGCAATTCTGTTAACTTCATCTTCCCATTGACATCTATGGGGGGGCACTATAAAAAAAATCAGTTATCGCTCATGTGCTAACCAACCACAGCATTAGACCAACTTCCCTAAATTAGAAGTGAGTTAGGAATACTTTGCATCTTTGCATTCCTATGTTCTTCACACTGAAGAATTTAGGAATGTGAAGTCATAGGAGTCAAAGTTCAAAACATATTAAAACACATAAATAAAATAGATACTGCATATTTAAAGGTATTTGACTAGAGAGGGATAAAAATTATATATGTATATATATATATATATATATATATATATATATATACAACTGTCTTCACAAATAACAGCACTCTCCGGTCTTTATCCTGTAAACTTTCTGTTTATTAGGGAAGTTTCGGGGTTTCCCCCTTTATGAAACACAAAAATATAATACAATACCTTACCACTTCATCCCCACTATATATACACCTCTTGTCCGTTGATTTGCCATACCGGAACTCCACCGTCATCCCCCTGCGCATGCGCGAACTGAACTACGAAGGCCCCGGCAGGCCAACAACCTATTTAAAGCAAAAATTAAAGAAATGTAATTTAGTCTATTAACAACAAGATTAAACATCACACATATCCATCACATATTATATCATTATCATCCTGTTCATATATCCTATACTGACCACCACATATTACAATATGCTCTTCAGCGATCTCGATATTTTAAATGCTAAACAGGTTTAGCATTTAACATCTCAAGATCGCTGAAGAGAATATTTCATTTTTGCTTTTAATAGGTTGTTGGCCTGCCGGGGCCTCCGTATTTTAGTTCGTGCATGCGCAGTTGTGCAAGGGGACAACGGTGGTGTTCCGGTATGGCAAATTAACGGACAAGAGGTGTGTATATAGCAGGGTTTAAGTGGTAAGGTATTGTATTTATTTTTTGTGTTTTGATAAAGGGGGAAACCCCAAAATTTCCCTAATAAACAGAAAGTTTACATGATAAAGACCGGAGAGTGCTGTTATTTGTGAAGACGGTTGTATATGTATTTTACATGCACCCTGGCAATTTGGAACTGTGTTTATTAATGAGAGTGCTTGTTTCTGGATCTTTTGTATATAAAGTATATATATATATATATATATATATATATATATATATACACATGTGTATTTATATGTGCACATACATATTTACACATATAACCAAATAAGTGCACATGTATACACACATAGTCAAACGCTTTGCCATATACCATTTCCCTTTTAACTCATTTTAAAACATTTGTATTAATATTAATATATATTTTATTAAATATGTATATATGTGTGTAATACTTTATTTTAATGTGTTTTTACATGTGTTTTGTGCAACTTTTTTCTTAACCCTTACAGCTAAATTTTCAAACACAGTTTCAGCTTTTGTTCGAGGGCAAGCTATAACTTTCAGCTTTTAATACCAGCGCAAGTTAGCATGTTCACAGTATCCATTTAAAGTGTAGACTGCACTTGAGCAAAGTTGGCCAAGCTAACCCTTCTCTGGTTAACGCATTTTACCATGGACTTGTAATATCAAGTCAAGCACTAATGGCAGCACAATCTCGCGCTATAATTCTCACACCACTAGTAATCTGGCCCTTTGTCTGTAGCTGGGTTTTTTCACTCTTTCGGGGAGTGTATGTGCTGATGCCGTTTGGGCATATTGCACGCCAAGGAACAGGCTAGCTGAAGACCGGTGACAAACACTGAAGATTATTCTTTGATGCAAACTGGAATACAACAGTGAGGAGTTGCTTGATATCCTGCCCAGGAAACAGAGAACATTGTGAGTACCTGTAATCCTGGTTTAATAATAACTACCTCCATAAGCTAGTTGTTTTTTGTGCTGTGCTCCACTTTTGACTGAAGTAGTGTATGCCAACCATTGTGCCAGCAGGGTTCTTTGTAAATACTTTATATACCACTTATTGCCTGTTATTAAATGTGTTAACAATTGGTAGTAAGCACGATTTGGAGCACCGTCAAGTGTGCACACATTTGTAGGTTTCATTTTAAACAGAAGCTTATTCACTAATAAGGAAAATAATGTGTTCATTGGTAGACAGTAACATAACACAACAGCATAAACTAGATTTTTTTGGCAAAGGAAAAATAATTGTAATACATTTTAAAATGTCTTCTTTTAGATGCAAAACCAAATACATATTTCCCTGAAACAAAAAGTTCTAAAAATAAATAATAAAAAAAATTAAATAGTAAACCTGCCATTAAAAAAAGTAAAAATAAGGAGATGTTGATTAAATTTAGGGAAAAATGAGAATGGGAAGCTAAATAAAAAGGATGGAAAAGTAATATACAAGTTAAACTGAAAAGCCCAATAAAGCACAAAACATCATAAGTCATAAAAAGATTTGCTATTAAGAGGCACTAAGATAGAGCAGTAAAAAAGAAATGTAGAGAAAATGTATTGATCATCATCAAAATGCTTACAATTGTGTTTAAAAATATAACAAGCAGTAAAAGAGTCAGGGATACAACGGAGATTTGATAGCTGCACATTCATTTGATTAAATGTAGAAGCCTATTAGAGAAATAAAAGTCCTCTGCATTTTATATGTGTGTTTACAAATTGAGCCCAAGGAATAGATTTCAAAGACACATTAGTATGAGTATGAAATAAGAACAAATTGGCCGTCATTCCTTTCCATAAGGGTTTACTGTGCAAAATGGTTAAGAATAGTTTAGGTGATTTTTCATACTTGTTTTTTTTCTAAGCCATTGTAATCCATTTAAATAGATTGCATTTGAAGCTTCCTGAATTGCATACCTCATGTAACAAGAAAATATTATCTGGATAAACAAATTAAAAACTATAGAACGTGTTCCATAAGCTCTTCAAAAAGGATATTGTAGGGTTCTCTTACAAATCTTCACAGAAGCAAAAGACATGACGTCAGAGAAAAAATAAAAACCTAGTGTCATGACTGGTTAAAGGGGTAGTAGATAGTTTGTAATTACAATATCGTATTCTGCCATTTGTAGTCTTGCAATAAATTAACATAGTGTGATAGAGGAAAAATATACAGGAGGAGCTCACGTATGTCTAAGGAACACCTGTAGTAACCTGTAAAGCAAAGGTTATACAATATAAAAAAAACAATTATTAATAAAGGACACAGTATAACATGTTTCATAACAATGTAGTGTCACTATAAAATATATCCTTCTGTTTAATAGCACCTTTCTTCTAAATGGGCTGAATTGAAGGTCTGGCAACTTTCACAAAAAATATCTAAAAAGCAAGGAGGCACCTCATAGTGTAGTAAGTTTGGTGAATTACAGAAAGATAAAAGCAGGGATGGACTGAGACCAATCAGAGCCCCAGGCAAAAATTAGGGAAGGGCCCCCACTGTCTCACACTGACTCAAATATATTAAAATGTATGCAAATGAACATGGTAGCCTCCCTGCCCTGCCCCACCAGGACCCCCAACATCAGGTGCCAGAGACAGGGACCCCAACCTCCAGGGTCAGAACCTTACTCCATGGCCCTCACAGTGACAGAACCCCGACAGGGCCTCCCACACTCTAGGGCCCACCAAGCAACAAACATCAGGCACAAAGCCCCACTAAACCCACATTTAACTACTTACTGACAGGGCAGCTGTCAGTCTCAGCTCAAGCATCACACAAGGCGTCATGGAGATGCCATTTGTGGGCTCCCCTACATGCTGGGCCCTCAGTCCAGGTTCTATTTGCCCAGCTGCTCAGCCCACCCCTGGATAAAAGGACATTTACTCACATGTGAACATGCACGTACAGTGCAATGCAGGCTCTGCTCCAGCCACAGGAACTCCACATGGGACGCTGTAACACTTGGGCATTGAATTATGTGTAGGTATCAAAGGAGGTCTAAAGGAGAGTAATATCTAAAACATTTATAAAAAAACCCAAAAACAAGCAATGTGTTTCTCGGCAGTTCAACGTCATTCCATCAGTCTTATATTTCAGTAACAAATTCTTTTGAAGTGGTTATCCCCCAGGGGAGCACCAAGTGGAACACCTAGCACCAAGTGGAAAGAATAACCTTGAACATACGTATAACAGCAAAGTGACAAACTAGCCAATATCACCTCTTATTCAACAAAAATCAGTGGGAATCTCTAAGGGAAAAATAAAGAGTTATTACTGCCCCATGTTGTTACTCAATATGCCTAAACAAAAATAAAAAAGGGCACCCACAAACGTAGTTGGCTGGCGTACTATTGCAAGTACATAGATGATCTTTTATTTATATGAAAGGGGGACTGTGAGTCATCCTTGTTTTTTTGTTAAGTATTTAAACTCCAACACCAAGGATCTTTCATTTTCGAGCTATATTGATAGACAATCTGTGGGATTTTTGGATCTTGGTTTGTCTTTTATGGATATGGGGGAGATTGGAACTGTGAAGAATTTTTTTTTTTTTTAATTTTTTTTTTTTTTATTGAAGTTATAATAAAAGTTACATAACATATTCATCCAATGACAGTGATAGCTTACTTCTAAAAGAAACATCTCTGTAACATAAACTTAGACATAAAGCAAAGAACTAGTGAGTTTTGGGTTAAATACTGTATGCCTTTGGGGAAAAATGTAAACATTAGTCATGGGAAATACATCTACTTCTCTTATTCATAACTCCCTTGTGAAAAGGAGGAATAATAACAACATACAAGAGGCATATGAGATTGCTAGAGATACTTGGATAGGACAGGGATGTCAATAATAGAATATGTGTTTATACATGAAATTATGAAACCTCAGTTTTATATTTTATATCTAATAGATGGGGCCCATACCTTACCATGTAGAGGATTTATCTATTTATCTATTCTAATAGGGTTGAGGTAGGTGTGGGGCAGTATTTGTTTAGACGCGTACAGACCAGAGTGGCCTAGAAAAGAGAAAAAAGAGTTCAGCGGGCAAGAGCCGGTTATGTTAGAAAAGAAGGGGGATAGGAGGGGGTGGAATGAGACAAGAATGGGAGTGGGGGGGGCGAAGCTGTCTAGAATGTTAATTTAGTAATGTGAACTGGGCTGTTGGGGGGTTTATTGTTCAGTTACAAATTTACTGGCGAAGTTATGTAAAGGCGAGACAAATATGTAGAGATATGGTGTACCAGCTATGTGTGAGATCTTTCTTTTTCCTAAAAGTACAATTAGCCCAGATAGGGCTATTCAGTAAATAATGGGGAGATTATACCGTTTTCAGCCTGAAGCATTAGTGACTGACCCTCCCTTTTAATTAGTATCCTGCAATAAACTCTGCAGAAATACAGGAAGTAACTATAAGGCTATAGAAGCAGGCCTTAGAACAAGAAGCAATGTGTAGGACTCCTATAATCTAATGAGCTATCTTATATCAAATACAACCTAGTTCACAGTATACTGTAATGCTTGGTTACCAGTAAATAAACTCTTAATATATATTGTAGGCGTAATATACTTCTACGGTTGCCTATAAATAGGCTTTATACTGTGTTGCAGAGTAAAAGGTTAGCTTGGATGTACGAGGGCTGCTATGATATGATCTAAAGGGTCCAAATGTAGAGTGGCCTTGTAGTAAAAATAATAATAGTATGATATGGAGAGTGTTGCAGTTGAATATACATTTGAATATTTAACATGTAAACTGGGTCGTCTACTCCCCGTAAGAGTAAGTAAAAAGAGAAGACTGTAAACCTAATCAAGTAAAACACAAGCATCCAGCTAAGGTATCGCCTTATTGTCTGTCTGTCATGTGTGGGCCTAAAACTATAGGCTACTTTATTAGGGGGTCTTATCTCTCCCACGGAGGGGCAGTGTATGGAAAAGCTTCTATGTGCAGGACTGTACCAAAATGGGAACCAGGATCACTACTTGAAATTTGATCTACTTATTATATAACTCGAAATGTAGAACCTTTACAAGGAAGGTGGTCTATCAATGCGTGCCAGGCAAAGAACCCAGAGGTAATGAGTGATTTTTAAGGCTAATAAATGTGTACTATCAAATACCAACAGTGTCTAAAGATATTTGTACTCTTAAGTAGCATAGTTTAGATGCTATTATGCAGGGATGGCTATGTGTCTGAGCTATATATGGGTGGATAAAGATGCACAACTTTATCATCAATAGGCTCCTCTCAAAACCCAGAAGGAGTCTATGTACAGGAATGAATTTTAAATAGAAAAGTAGCTGTTACCCTGTTCTTGAAAGTATATTAGATCATATAGAGCACACTTAAGAAAACATAGTTGGAGTGTATATAAGCACTGCAATGCAGGTACACATGAACCCATCAGCTGAGTATAATAGTAAAGGTGACCAGCTCATCATTAATGTAGGGAGCAGCTTGATCATGTGTTGACTGGAAAAAGGTGTAAGACAATAGGCATTATAAAAGTCTGACAACAAGGGGGGTGAACTTTGAACCAAACTGCATGCTGAACCAAAGAGGAAAAGAAGAGGCACCATATCATAAGTAAAGCCTTCAGTCCCGAATTTTCAAGCCTGTGGGCCATCATTGAGGTCTTATAGTTCAATTATAGAGGGCATTATCATAATAATGGTATGTCTTTAACTGTAGATCTGTAGTGCAGAGTGCCGAACATTTGTAGGTGCTATCTCTCATACCGGGTTCCTGGTTAGATCAGCCGACTCCTGCTTTATTGGTATTAGTGACATGATGATACTCGGATTGTCTCCACCATTCCTGTGGGTAGAACCAGGCTCTGGCAAATAGATCACCATCCAGAACATAAACTCCCTGCTTGAGGTGAGGAGTGTGCCGACTGGGGATTCTGAGGTTGGGCGGAAGTGGTGCTACACCGAGCGCTAGCTGCAAAGAAGGGTAAAGATCTAATGTAGCCTTGTATGATCTGGAGGTAAATCCCTCTTCCCCTCTGCTGTCCATACAGGTCGTAGCTTTCAATGAGAGGAGTGTGGGATGTCCGGCGGAGTTCCTGGGTGTGCACCGGGTAGTGGGTGCGGATCTCCCAATGTGTGATTGAGCGTCCTCTTCTAGCTTTGCTCGATACTTTCTCGCCGGAATCACAGCTCCTATGGCTTGCGTGTCGGCTTCTGAGCCCAATGAACGGATGTCAGCAGAGAGCTGTATGTATTGCATATCCATTCTGCGACCTAGACCCTCAAGGAGGGCCAGCATTACAGCCATCTCAGCCTCTGTATGTTGTCACGGAAAGTCTATTATAGTGCCGCTGGTGATAAAAGGTAGTGTGAGGGTGGTTAACGGTCTCTCCAGTCGGCATCCCCAACCATATCATCTTATGAATCCACTGTGTCAGTTTCACTCAATGGAGCAGAGTCAGGATAGTGTAGAGATTCACGTAGTAGGCCCTCGCCACATGTCCAATAGCGCCAAATCACTTTCTGAAGCTGCCGATTGGCAATTGAAGACTTTATTTCAGGTAAGTGTTGTTTCAGTAAATCAAATAAGCGTATACTCAAGGCAGATGATGAATAGCTCTAGGATTAATTGTTGGGTAAGATTGTTAATTCTCGGAGCTATAGAATTTTACGTCCACCATGTCTGCCTCTTGGCCACGCCCCGGAACTGTGAAGAATTTTAAACCGGTTGATTGTAACAAGTTTTTAGACTATACAATAAATCATAATAAACCTTGGAAAGATAACATCCCCTCTGGTCAATTAAAAAAAATTGTAGTCTATTAGAAGACAACAAGATTCAGGGTTCTAGTCTAAAAGAACATTACACAAGGGCCAACCCACACGGGCGGGGGGGTATCTTTCCTATCATAAGTTATTTAACCTGTGCTTCTACCTTTGTAATACATATATTATGAGCACCATCATAATATAAAAAACAATTTTAAATCTTAAAGTGTTTCAAGACATAGTAACAAAATGCATAAAGGTTAACTAAATATGTTTTCTATTACTCCTATTGAACAGGTTGCTAAATCCATTCTATATAATAGGTTCACTAGATTACACCAAAGATAAACCTATTGAATTTATAAAATAAATACTCTTTTTCCAAAAAATATGGATTTGGCTGCATTTGGCTGCAAGTGGAATGTCCTTATGGATTCCCAAACCATGGGAATGGTTTGTCTGCACTGATTTTAGTTTTTTATGGTTTTGATATTTCGTACTCTATTTTTATAATTTTATTTTTTGTAGCAAATAAAGATCTAACTGAGCATTTCATAAATAGTACTCTTTTTTTGGGATGTAAAATAAGGTTATTATTGTCACGGTATAGTTTCATTTTAGTTTAGTATTGCACACTTTGTAATCACTTTTTTTTTCAGGTGCTCCTTATTGTGTAGTATCTTTATTATTATTATATTGTCACATAAAACAGATTATTGATATATATTAATATTATTTTCTTTTTAGCAAAATTAACTTCATATGTTATTACATACATCGTCCTGATTAGACAAACATTAAGTGCTATTGGATAGTGGGCCTCTTACCAGGCTAATACTTTCTATGCTGTTATACGTAGGTTCTATGTTGTTCTTTACATTAGGTGCTTGGTGTTAAAGGGATACTAACCCCAAATTTTTTCTTTCTTGATTCAGATAGAGCATGCAATTTTAAGCAACTTTCTAATTTACTCCTTTTATCAATGTTTCTTTGTTCTCATGTTATCTTGATTTGAAAAAGCAGTAATGAAAGGTTAAAGTGAAGGTAAAGTTTTTGGTTTTTGCAGCCTGTATTCTATTCCTCATCTAATATATAGTATGATCGCAACTTTTTTTTTTTTTTTATGTATATATTATAGTTATAAATACACTTTATATTTACATTCCCGGCCGTTCCTAGCTCCGCCCTCCATGTATTTCCGGATAATGCCTTTATTACGTCAAATGCGCGTTCCCGATTGCCGGAACAATTGCGCATGCGCACCATTCCCCATGCAATCGATTTGCGCCTGCGTGACACAGACACAAAAAATTTTATGCCTAAAGTGCAGGCGTCAATCGTTGCATTCAATGAATAGCTATCAATGATAGTATTCAATGCCGGCGACGCTGAAATTTGCGCTGGTTTGGTATCCTCTATACGAGCGTAACCTAGAAGTTATGCTCATATATTTCTGCCGTCGCCCGTAGTTTTTTGGGCCATAGGCAGGTATACCAAACCAGCGCAGTTTGGTATCCAATATACAGTGTAAGGACTTACGTGGCAAAAATGGAGAAATCTTACTCGATTTTCACATCGCCACAAAAAGCAGCCGTAGTAAGCCTTACGCTGTCTATTGGAGCCTCGTAACTCCCTAAACTAGCTACAAAATAAACCTAACACCTAACGCATGCGCAGTGTCTATCTACCTGTCAACCGTGATCCCCCGCCACAATCCCTAATAAAGTATTTAACCCCTAAACTGCCGCTCCCGGACCCCGCTGCCATCTACATTAACTACCCCCTAATGTGATCCCCCTACACCGTCGCCAACAATATTAAACTACCCCTAAAGTGAGCCCCTTACACCGCCGATATCTACCTTACCTACCCACTAAAGTGAGCCCCTTACACTGCCGAAATCTACCTTACCTACCCACTAAAGTGAGCCCCTTACACCGCCGCCATCTACCTTACCTACCCCCTAATGTGAGCTCCTACCCCGCCGCCATCTATTTTAAAATTATTAACCCCTAATTTAATCCCCCTACCCCGCCGCCACCTATATTAAATTAATTAACCCCTAATCTAATCCCCCTACCACGCCGCCACCTATATTAAATTATTTAACCCCTAAAATACTAAACTATCCCTACACTAAACCCAAGTCTAACCCTACAAATAGCCCTGAAAAGGGCTTTTTGCGTGGCATTACCCCAAAGTAAACTGCTCTATTGCCAGCCCTTAAAAGGGCTTTTTGCGGGCCATTGCCCTAAAGTAATCAGCTCTTTTACCAGCCCTTAAAAGGGCTTTTGGTGGGACTTTGTCACAAAGTAAACTGCTCTTTTGCATCTAATCTAAATCCCCCTACACCGGCCCTGCCTATAATAAATGTATTACCCCCTAATCTAATCCCCCTACACCGGCCCTACCTATAATAAATGTATTAACCCCTAATTTAATCCCCCTACACCGCCGCCAGCTATATTAACTATATTAACCCTAATTATATTAGGGTTAATATAGTTATTATATTATATATATTAACTATATTAACCTAATTATATTAGGGTTAATATAGTTAATATCGTTATTATATTATCTAAATATTAAGTATAATAACCCTATCTAACTCTAACATCCCTAACTAAACTCTTATTAAAATAAATATAATATAAATATTATTAATGAAAATATTCCTATTTAAATCTAAATACTTACCTATAAAATAAACCCTAAGATAGCTACAATGTAGCTATTTTAGTGTTTATATTTATTTTACAGGTAACTTGGTATTTATTTTAACTAGGTGCAATAGCTATTAAATAGTTAATAACTATTTAATAGCTACCTAGTTAAAATAATTACCAATGTACCAGTAAAATAAATCCTAAACTAAGTTACAAATACACCTACACTATCAATAAATTAAATAAACTACAAATATCTAAACTAAAATACAATAAAATAATCTAAAATAAATTACAAAAAAAAACAAACACTAATTTACAAAAAATAATAAAAAATATTACAAGATTTTTAAGCTAATTACACCTATTCTAAGCCCCCTAATAAAATAATAAAGCCCCCCAAAATAAAAAAATTTCCCTGCCCTATTCTAAATTTAAAAAGTTCAAAGCTCTTTTACCTTACCAGCCCTTAAAAGGGCTTTTTGCGGGGCATGCCCCAAAGAAAACTGCTCTTTTGCCTGTAAAGATAAACACAATACCACCCCCCAACATTACAACCCACCACCCACATACCCCTATTCTAAACCCACCCAAACCCCCCTTAAATAAACCTAACACTACCCCCCTGAAGATCTCCCTACCTTGTATTCACCCAGCCGAGCAGAACTCTTCATCCGATCCGGGCGATGTCTTCAATCAAGCTGCAGAGAAGTCTTCTTCCATCTGGTGATGTCTTCAAGCAAAGCGGCATCTTTAATCTTCTTTCTTCGCTCCTCCGCCGCGGAGCATCCATCCGGCACGACGACTTCCCGACGAATGAGGTACCTTTAAATGACGTCATCCAAGATGGCGTCCGTCGAATTCCGATTGGCTGATAGAATTCTATCAGCCAATCGGAATTAAGGTAGAAAAATCTGATTGGTTGATTGAATCAGCCAATCAGATTCAAGTTCAATCCGATTGGCTGAACCAATCAACCAATCAGATTGAACTTGAATCTGATTGGCTGATTCAATCAACCAATCAGATTTTTCTACCTTAATTCCGATTGGCTGATAGAATCCTATCAGCCAATCGGAATTCGACGGACGCCATCTTGGATGACTTCATTTAAAGGTACCTCATTCCTCATTCAGTCTTCGTGCCGGATGGATGCTCCGAGGCGGAGGAGCGAAGAAAGAAGATTGAAGATGCCGCTTTGCTTGAAGACATCACCGGATGGAAGAAGACTTCTCTGCAGCTTGATTGAAGACATCGCCCGGATCGTATGAAGAGTTCTGCCCGGCTGGGTGAATACAAGGTAGTGAGATCTTCAGTGGGGTAGTGTTAGGTTTATTTAAGGGGGGTTTGGGTGGGTTTAGAATAGGGGTATGTGGGTGGTGGGTTGTAATGTTGGGGGGTGGTATTGTGTTTATCTTTACAGGCAAAAGAGCTGAATTCTTTGGGGCATGCCCCACAAAAAGCCCCTTTAAGGGCTGGTAAGGTAAAAGAGCTTTGAGCTTTTTTAATTTAGAATAGGGCAGGGAAATTTTTTTTATTTTGGGGGGCTTTATTATTTTATTAGGGGGCTTAGAATAGGTGTAATTAGCTTAAAAATCTTGTAATATTTTTTTATTTTTTGTAATTTAGTGTTTTTTTTTTTGTAATTTAGTTTAGTTTAATTTATTGTATTTTAGTTTAGATATTTGTAGTTTATTTAATTTATTGATAGTGTAGGTGTATTTGTAACTTAGGTTAGGATTTATTTTACAGGTACATTGGTAATTATTTTAACTAGGTAGCGATTAAATAGTAAATAACTATTTAATAGCTATTGTACCTAGTTAAAATAAATACAAAGTTGCCTGTAAAATAAATATAAACCCTAAAATCGATACAATGTAATTTATTAATTACATTGTAGCTATCTTAGGGTTTATTTTATAGGTAAGTATTTAGATTTAAATAGGAATATTTTCATTAATAATATTAATATTATATTTATTTTAATAAGAGTTTAGTTAGGGATGTTAGAGTTAGATAGGGTTATTATACTTAATATATATATATATATATATATATATATATATATATATATATATATATATATATATAATATAATATCATAACTATATTAACCCTAATATAATTAGGGTTAATATAGTTAGTATAGCTGGCGGCGGTGTAGGGGGATTAAATTAGGGGTTATTATTTTTAAAATAGATGGCGGCTGGGTAGATGTCGGCGGGGTAGATGGGGTAGATGTCGGCGGGGTAGATGGGTTAGATGTCGGTGGGGTAGATGGGGTAGATATCGGTGGGGTAGATGGGGTAGATGTTGGTGGGGTAGATGGGGTAGATGTCGGCAGGGTAGATGGGGTAGATAGCGGCGCGGTAGATGTTGGCGGGGTAGATGGGGTAGATGTTGGGGGGGTAGATGGGGTAGATGTAGATGGGGTAGATGGCGGCGCGGTAGATGGCGGCGGGGTAGATGTCGACGGGGTAGATGGGGTAGATGGCGGCGGGGTAGCTAAGTTAGATGGCGGTGGTTTAGGGGATAATAACTTTATTAGGTAGCGGCGGGGTCCGGGAGCGACGGTTTAGGGGTTAAACACTTTATTGGGGATCACGGACCGCGGTTGACAGGTAGATAGACATTGCGCATGCGTTAGGTGTTCAGAATTGTTTGCGCATGCGCTACATGTGAACGAGCATGGATTGTCAATGACGATTTGTTAGGGAACGCAAAAACTAACCTAAGTTACAATTACACCTAACACTACACTATACTTTAATACATTATTCCTATTTAAAACTAAATACTTAGCTGTAAAATAAACCCTAATATAGCTACAATATAAATAATAATTATATTGGAGCTATCTTAGGATTTATATTTATTTTACAGGTAACTTTGTATTTATTTTAGCTAGTTAGAATAGTTATTAAATAGTTATTAACTATTTAATAACTACCTAGCTAAAAGAAATACAAAATTACCTGTAAAATAAATCCTAACCTAATTTACAATTAAACCTAACACTACACTATCATTAAATAAATTAAATAAACTACCTACAAATAACTACAATTAAATACAATGATATAAACTAACTAAAGTACAAAAAATAAAAAAAGCTAAGTTACAAAAAATAAAAAAATAAGTTACAAACATTTAAAAACATATTACAACAATTTTAAGCTACTTACACCTAATCTAAGCCCCCTAATAAAATAACAAACCCCCCCATAAATAAAAAAATGCCCTACCCTATTCTACATTAAAAAAGTTCAAAGCTCTTTTACCTTACCAGCCCTTAAAAGGGCCTTTTGTGGGGGCATGCCCCAAAGTTCAGCTCTTTTGCCTGTAAAAGAAAAATACAACCCCCCAACATTAAAACCCACCACCCACATACCCCTAATCTAACCCAAACCCCCCTTAAAATAACCTAACACTAATCCCCTGAAGATCATCCTACCTTTAGTTGTCTTCACTCAGCCGAGCCACCGATGGAACTGAAGAGGACATCCGGACCGGCAGAAGTTATCCTCCAAGGGGCGCTGAAGAAATCTTCCATCCGATGAAGTGATCCTCCAAGCGGCGCTGAAGAAATCTTCCATCCGGGCGAGGTCATCTTCCAAGAGGCGCTGAAGAAGTCTTCTATCCGGGCGAGGTCATCGTCGAAGCCGGGTCTTGAATCTTCATCCTGCCAACGCGGAACATCCTCCTTTCCCGACGAACTACCGACGAATGAAGGCTCCTTTAAGGGACGTCATCCAAGATGGCGTCCCTTCAATTCCGATTGGCTGATAGGATTCTATCAGCCAATCGGAATTAAGGTAGGAAAAATCATCCTCCTTTCCCGACGAACTACCGACGAATGAAGGCTCCTTTAAGGGACGTCATCCAAGATGGCGTCCCTTCAATTCCGATTGGCTGATAGGATTCTATCAGCCAATCGGAATTAAGGTAGGAAAAATCTGATTGGCTGATGAAATCAGCCAATCAGATTCAAGTTCAATCCGATTGGCTGATCCAATCAGCCAATCAGATTGAGCTCGCATTCTATTGGCTGATCGGAACAGCCAATAGAATGCGAGCTCAATCTGATTGGCTGATTGGATCAGCCAATCGGATTGAACTTGAATCTGATTGGCTGATTTCATCAGCCAATCAGATTTTTCCTACCTTAATTCCGATTGGCTGATAGAATCCTATCAGCCAATCGGAATTGAAGGGACGCCATCTTGGATGACGTCCCTTAAAGGAGCCTTCATTCATCGGTAGTTCGTCGGGAAAGGAGGATGTTCCGCGTTGGCGGGATGAAGATTCAAGACCCGGCTTCGACGATGACCTCGCCCGGATAGAAGACTTCTTCAGCGCCTCTTGGAAGATGACCTCGCCCGGATGGAACATTTCTTCAGCGCCGCTTGGAGGATCACTTCATCGGATGGAAGATTTCTTCAGCGCCCCTTGGAGGATAACTTCTGCCGGTCCGGATGTCCTCTTCAGTTCGGCTCGGCTGAGTGAAGACAACTAAAGGTAGGATGATCTTCAGGGGATTAGTGTTAGGTTATTTTAAGGGGGGTTTGGGTTAGATTAGGGGTATGTGGGTGGTGGGTTTTAATGTTGGGGGGGGTTGTATTTTTATTTTACAGGCAAAAGAGCTGAACTTTGGGGCATGCCCCCACAAAAGGCCCTTTTAAAGGCTGGTAAGGTAAAAGAGCTTTGAACTTTTTTAATGTAGAATAGGGTAGGGCATTTTTTTATTTTGGGGGGGTTTGTTATTTTATTAGGGGGCTTAGATTAGGTGTTAGTAGCTTAAAATTGTTGTAATATGTTTTTAAATGTTTGTAACTTATTTTTTTTATTTTTTGTAACTTAGCTTTTTTTATTTTTTGTACTTTAGTTAGTTTATATCATTGTATTTAATTGTAGTTATTTGTAGGTAGTTTATTTAATTTATTTAATGATAGTGTAGTGTTAGGTTTAATTGTAAATTAGGTTAGGATTTATTTTACAGGTATTTTTGTATTTCTTTTAGCTAGGTAGTTATTAAATAGTTAATAACTATTTAATAACTATTCTAACTAGCTAAAATAAATACAAAGTTACCTGTAAAATAAATATAAATCCTAAGATAGCTCCAATATAATTATTATTTATATTGTAGCTATATTAGGGTTTATTTTACAGCTAAGTATTTAGTTTTAAATAGGAATAATTTATTAAAGTATAGTGTAGTGTTAGGTGTAATTGTAACTTAGGTTAGTTTTTAGTTTACAGGTAAATTTCTCTTTATTTTAGCTAGGTAAGCTATTAAATAGTTAATAACTATTTAATAGCTATTGTACCTAGTTAAAATAAATTGAAAGGTACCTGTAAAATAAAAATAAATCCTAAGATAGCTCCAATATAATTATTATTTATATAGTAGCTATATTAGGGTTTATTTTAAAGGTAATTATTTAGTTTTAAATAGGATTAACTTAGTTAATAATATAAATATTATTTAGATTTATTTAATTAATATTTTAGTTAGGGGGGTATTAGGGTTAGTGTTAGACTTAGGTTTAGGGGTTAATAATTTTATTATAGTGGCGGCGGTGTTGTGGGGGGCAGGATAGGGGTTAATAAATTTAATATAGGGAGCGGCGGTTTAGGGGTTAAACTATTTATTTATTTGCGGCGAGGTGCGGGATCAGCAGGATAGGGGTTAATAACTTTATTATAGAGGGTGACGGTATAGGGGGGGCAGGATAGGCGTTACTAGGTATAATGTAGGTGGCAGAGGTGTCCGGGAGCGGCGGTTTAGGGGTTAATACATTTATAAGACTTGCGGCGGGGTCTAGGAGCGGCGGTTTAGGGGTTAATACATTTATAAGACTTGCGGCAGGGTCTAGGAGCGGCGGTTTAGGGGTTAGCAACTTTATTTAGTTGCGGGGGGCTCCGGGGGCGCCGGTATAGGGGTTAGAGCAGTGTAGTTTAGTGTGAGTGCTTAGTGACAGACTAGCAAGAAAGCTGTCAAACAGCCGAAGAGCAGCGAGATCGAATGAGTGATAACTCTCACAGTCCGCTGCTCATCGCCCCGCGGCTTTTTGACAGCTTTTTTTGATAACTTAGGCGTATTTTTTCAGGTCCGCGGCGGCGAAGGTAGGCGAGCTTAGGCAGGCGTATTGGGCCGGCGAAGGCAGGAAAGTAGACACGTTGATAACTACCCCCCATTGTGTCTATGAAGTCTTTCATAATCTAATTTTTCACAAATTTTATCACATTTAATTTCATGCTCCATGATGATCAAATTTTGTTATCGTCTTTTATTTATGTTGATATTTTTTATATTTATATTTTGTCCGTGATTGTGCTATACACTGACAGTCTTTTTTCCGCTTATGATTATATCTGTACATATGGTTGGTGGTTAATCATAACAGGTTAAAAATGTCAATTGGGCATTTAGCCAATCAATAGTGGATCCAGAGCTGGACTTTACCTATGCATTTAATTATTTGCAAAACTTTAACACATGGTACTCTAGGACTTGCAGTGTACCAATTTACATGCTCTAAGGAATTATTAAAGCATGTACTGTAAATATATCACATTCCAATGTTCTTCACATAAGGGAATATGTTCTAAGTATCTTTAAATATATATTTATATATATATATATATATATATATATATATATATATATATATATATATATATATATATATATATATTTGTATATATCTATATCTAGATATAATTATAATACAATTAGCACGTGTTCCAGCACTCCAGCTTCAAATAGTGATGAAGCACCTGGGTGCAATCCTCAATGGGATGTAGATAAGAGCTAGGAAAGGGAGGGCACTCTCAGGATTTATATAATATGCATATGAGCAATCAAAGTCAATTTATTGTTTTTGTCAACAACATTAGTACGTCATAGGAATAGGTCGACGTTTCGGCTTACGCAGAAGCCTTCATCAAGACAAGCAAATAACTCGGCATCTTACAGACGCATACAACAACACCGGTCGGATAGAAGGATATAATTATAAATTATATATAATTATATATATATATATATATATATATATATATATATATATATATATATATATAGCTATATATTGTACCAAAAACTATATTCATATATATATATATATATATATATATATATATATATATATATAAATAGAACATATTCTTCTATGTGAAGAACATTGGAATATGAAATATTCCTATTCATTGTTGGGTTAGCGCACATGAGAATATGCGATCGGGTTTGTGTGACTTGTTGGGTGTTAGTTTTTTTCCCTCTTTCCCACTCCATTGAAGTCTATGGGGTAACATGCTAATGCAATTTTCGAATTCTGCTTTTTGCACGCATTGGGTTAGCAACTTCAACTACTCAACTTGCAATACCCGCGGAACCCGACATGCAAAAACCTTACTTCTAGCAGAGTTAGCGTGTGTGAAGGAGCGATAAATAGTGCTCCTTTTGTAATCTAACAATATGTGTTTTGCTTGCTTCCAGTATTGTTGCCCCTTAATTAACCCCTTAATGACCACAGCACTTTTCCATTTTCTGTCCGTTTGGGACCAAGGCTATTTTTACATTTTTGTGGTGTTTGTGTTTAGCTGTAATTTTCCTGTTACTCATTTACTGTACCCACACATATTATATACCGTTTTTCTCGCCATTAAATGGACTTTCTAAAGATACCATTATTTTCATCATATCTTATAATTTACTATAAAAAAATTTATAAAATATGAGGAAAAAATTGAAAAAAACACACTTTTTCTAACTTTGACCCCCAAAATCTGTTACACATCTACAACCACCAAAAAACACCCATGCTAAATAGTTTCTAAATTTTGTCCTGAGTTTAGAAATACCCAATGTTTACATCTTCTTTGCTTTTTTTGTAAGTTATAGGGCCATAAATACAAGTTGCACTTTGCTATTTCCAAACCATTATTTTTCAAAATTAGCGCTAGTTACATTAGAACACTAATATCTTTCAGGAATCTCTGAATATCCATTGACATGTATATAATTTTTTTTAGTAGACATCCCAAAGTATTGATCTAGGCCCATTTTGGTATATTTCATGCCACCATTTCACCGCCAAATGCGATTAAATACAAAAAATCGTTCACTTTTTTACAAATTTTTTCACAAACTTTTGGTTTCTCACTGAAATTATTTACAAACAGCTTGTGCAATTATGGCTTAAATGGTTGTAAATTCTTCTCTGGGATCCCCTTTGTTCAGAAATAGCAGACATATATGGCTTTGGCGTTGCTTTTTAGTAATTAGAAGGCTGCTAAATGCCACTGCGCACTACACGTATATTATGCCCAGCAGTGAAGGGGTTAATTATGGAGCATGTAGGGAGCTTCTAGGGTTAATTTTAGATTTAGTGTAGTGTAGTAGACAACCCCAAGTATTGATCTAGGCCCATTTTGGTATATTTCATGCCACCATTTCACCGCCAAACGCGATCAAATTAAAAAAAACATTAAATTTTTCACAATTTTAGGTTTCTCACTGAAATCATTTACAAACAGCTTGTGCAATTATGGCACAAATGGTTGTAAATGCTTCTCTGGGATCCCCTTTGTTCAGAAATAGCAGACATATATGGCTTTGGCGTTGCTTTTTGGTAATTAGAAGGCCGCCAAATGCCGCTGCATTTCACACGTGTATTATGGCTAGCAGTGAAGGGGTTAATTATGTAGCTTGTAGGGAGCTTGCAGGGTTAATTTTAGCTTTAGTGTAGAGCTCAGCCTCCCACCTGAAACATGAGACCCCCTGATCTCTCCCAAACAGCTCTCTTCCCTCCCCCACCCCCCAATTGTCCCCGCCATCTTAAGTACTGGCAGAAACTCTGCCAGTACTAAAATAAAAGCTATATTTGGGTTTTTTTTAAAAAAATTTTTAGCATATTTACATATGCTGCTGTGTAGGATCCCCCCTTAGCCCCCAGCCTTACTGATCCCCCACCAAAGAGCTCTCTAACCCTCCCCCTCTGCCTTAATGGGCGCCATCTTGGGTACTGGCAGCTGTCTGCCAGTACCCAGTTTAGTGAATAATGTGCCTTTTTTTTTAAATAAAAACCCTTTTCTGCAGTGTAGCTTCCCCCCCCCCCCCCAAGATCAACCCCCCACCCCTTCCACATCTTTTAGCTGTTATTTACAGCTTTCAAAAAAGTTAATTCAAGTACTTTTTTCTGTAGTGTAGCGGTTCCCTCCCGCTCCCCCCCCCGTGCACGCGCCCGCCCGCCGCCCCCCCCGTGCACGCGCGCGCTCCCGTGCGCGCTCCCGCCCCTCCCGCCCCCGATCCCGCCCCCCTCCACTCCACTGGGCACATCGATGGCCGCCCACCCGCCTCCCAGACTTGCTCCCACCCACCAACGATACCGGCCACCGATGTCCGGTGCAGAGAGGGCCACAGAGTGGCTCTCTCTGCATCGGATGGCCAAGGGGGGTTATTGCAGGATGCCTCCATATCGAGGCATCACTGCAATAACCGGAAAGCAGCTGGAAGCGAGCAGGATCGCTTCCAGCTGCTTTCCACACCGAGGACGTGCAGGGTACGTTCTCAGGCATTAACTGCCTTTTTTTTGAGGACGTACCCTGCACGTCCTCGGTCGTTAAGGGGTTAAACTTTCCCTTTGCAGAATTAAACACATATTTATATGCAAGCGATAGTGCACTAATAAACTGATCTAACATATTAATTGTTGACAATGATATACTCCTACCAACATTCCTGCCTATGGTTTTCAAGTCCAGTCCTCAGGGCACACATTTTCATGATATTTGAACTACAGTAGAAGTAAAATAAACAGGTTAGAAACTGATCAATGGTCTAGGACAGTAGGATACATGGGAGAAGGAGCAGATTTTTAGAGGTACTTCTGTTGCATGATACCATCTCATTCATATGCTCACAAAGATCAAGATTACAAGTCGTGCGGCAAATCACTTTTGAAAACACTGTGCACATTATGACTTTTTAACATTTGGGGTCGCGCAGATTTTACAAGTTGAAAAATAACTTATTTTGTGTGTTCGTTAAGCCGTTTAATCCAAACAGCCAAATCGTGTGCGTGTTCATGTATTCCCGATAGAAGTCAATGGAGAAGACAAATAGAAAAAAAACAAAAAACACTAAAACCCTAAAAGAGCCCTTGAAGTATTCTTCTCGAAAAGTGTACATGAACATGTGAATATTTTATATTGTGAAAATGTTTTCATAATGGAATATGATCTATTTATTTATAATGAAATATTTCTCTATACTGTATGTGTGATGATATTTGGACTGATATATTTATTTGTAGTAAGATATGTATATGAATATACACTCACCGGCCACTTTATTAGGTACACCTGTTCAATTGCTTGGTAACTCAAATTCCTAATCAGCCAATCACATGGCAACAACTCAATGCATTTAGGCATCTAGTTGTGGTGAAGACGACTTGCTGAAGTTCAAACCGAGCATCAGAATGGGGAAGAAAGGGGATTTAAGTGACTTTGAACGTGGTATGGTTGTTGGTGCCAGACGGGCTGGTCTGAGTATTTCAAAAACTGCTTATCTACTGGGATTTTCAAGCACAACCATCTCTAGGGTTTACAGTGAATGGTCCGAAAAAGAGAAAATATCCAGTGAGCGGCAATTGTGTGGACGAAATGCCTTGTTGATGTCAGAGGTCAGAGGAGAATGGCCAGACTGGTTTGAGATGATAGAAAGGCAACAGTAACTCAAATAACCACTCGTTACAACCAAGGTATGCAGAGCACCATCTCTGAATGCACAACACCTTGAACCTTGAAGCAGATGGGCTACAGCATCAGAAGACCACACCAGGTGCCACTCCTGTCAGCTAAGAACAGGAAACTGAGGTTACAATTCGCACAGGCTCACCAAAATTGGACAATAGATGATCGGAAAAACATTGCCTGCTCTGATGAGTCTCAATTTCAAAGGCGACATTCAGATGATAGGGTCAGAATTTGGTGTAAACTACATGAAATAATGGATTTATCTTGCCTTGTATCTGCAGTTCAGGCTGGTGGTGGTGGTGTAATAGTGTGGGGGATATTTTCTTGGCAAACTTTGGGCCCCTTAGTACCAATTAAGCATCGTTTAAATGCCACAGCCTACCTGAGTATTGTTGCTGACCATGTCTATCCCTTTATGACTACAATGTACCCATCTTCTGATGGCTACTTCCAGCAGGATAATGCACCATGACACAAAGCTCAAATCATCTCAAACTGGTTTCTTGAACATGACAATGGGGTCTATTTATCAAGCTGTCAACTTACTTGCATTCAATGGCACCAATATGCTCGCCTAAGATCTCCTAACATCGCTGCCGTGGACCTGAATATGCTCTCCAAAGTTACCAAAGAAGCTGTCAAAAATCCATGCACCAAGTACGGGGCGATGAGCAGTGGACTGTTGTTAACTAACAGTCATCGATCTTGCTGCTCTTTGGCATTTTCCCAGCTTTAATGGTAAACTGTCGCCAAACACCCATACTATACTACACTTTTTTACCCCTAAACCACCACTCCCGGACCCCGCCGCAACAAAATAAACTTATTAACCCCTAAACCACCACTCCCAGAGCCCACCGCCACCTACATTATGTTATTAACCCCTAATCTGCCGCCCCCTACACTGCCGCCACTATTCTAAATGTATTAACCCCTAAACCTATTTCTAACCCTAACACCCCCTAACTTAAATATTATTTAAATAAATATATATTAAAATTAATATTATTAACTAAATTATTCCTATTTAAAACTAAATACCTGTAAAATAAACCCTAAGCTAGCTACAATATAACTAATAGTTACATTGTAGCTAGTTTAGGGTTTATTTTTATTTTACAGGCAAGTTTGTATTTATCCTAACTAGGTAGAATAGTTATTAAATAGTTATTAACTATTTAATAACTACCTAGCTAAAATAAATACAAATTTACCTGTAAAATAAAACCTTACCTAAGTTACAATAACACCTATCACTACACTACAATTAAATAAATTAACTAAATTAACAAAAATTAAATCAATTAAATTAAATTAGCTAAAGTACAAAAAAAATACAGAAAATAAAATAAAAAACAAATTACAGATATTTAAACTAATTACACCTAATCTAAGAGCCCTATCAAAAAAAATAGACAGACACTCACTGTTACATCATTCCAACAGTACCTGAAATGTAACATCCAACCAATGTGACCAGGTCACCTTTGTTACAGAGTATAGTGAAGAATATAAGAGTATATGTGGGATTGTGAAGAAACATTTTGGGCTCCTAGCAGCAGACGATAAACTTATCAAATGCGTAGAAAAAGGAAGAGCAGGACTATTGGGAATTATTTATCCCCCTCAGAATTACCCAGTTTGGCTCCTCCTTCTCATGGCTCCTGGCTTAGACATGGGATGTACAGGTGTGGCAGGACTAGATGTAGACCGTGTGAATTTGGTATTTTTTCCAACAAATTTCACTCAGAAGTGACTGGGGAAAAGTTTAGCATTGAGTCCTGCCTGAACTGTACGTCCACATATGTAATTTATGTTTTGACCTGCACACAATGCCACCTTCAATATGTGGGTCTCACAACGACTGATGTAAATACGAGGATAAGGAATCACCTATCATCTATCAAGATTGGGGAAGCTACTACACCACTAGTTAAACATTTCAAAATCACGCACAACAAAAGTAATGATACCTTGAAGTGGCAAGCCATTGAATGGGTTAAACGTCCCCCTAGAGGTGGAGATAGAGATAAGACCTTGGGAAAACGTGAAATGTTTAGGATTTTTAGACTGCAAACACATGTCCCTCTGGGCCTTAACTCGGAGTACGACCTAATTAATTATTGGAAGTAGATTTTATGCATTCTGGAGTGCATTCTGCTTCTGGGTCGTGCCACGAGTAGTCTATCCCTCGTCCATTCATTCATTCAAATACTTACACATATGTACATTTTTATTTTACACATCTTTATATATTCTCTTTTGGCTTTTTACCAGTTTATATGTGTAAATACATATATGTGTATGTTTTGGATGATATGGCAACTAATAAGTAATTTCTTTTCTAAGCATTGTGACAATGTCACCTATTCTCCCTACACTCCCACTAGGATTCTCTATCATACAATTTGATACTTTTAAAATTGCTATTTCACTATCACATAGTGCATCCTAGTAGTCTTATTGTTTATCTTTTATTGTATTTCCTTAATGTATCACATTGAACATAGTGCAATTTATAACACAACATTAAATGTGTAGTTAATCACATCTCATTATATTTAGGAATTTCTCTCATGTGTTCTCAGTTGAAGGAGTAAAATACGTGTTGTATATTTCCTTTAATTTGTGTATATAACTATGCATTTCATTTGTACTGTGTTTATTTGATATTGGCCATAATACATCTAACTCATCATAGCCAAATTTGCCCTTTACTTGTTTCTATTATTAGCCTATATCACTTGTTTATATTCTCAGGACGGACATTGAGTCCATTATTTGCTATTTTTAATGTTTAATATTAAATATCCTGTTTTCAGCAACAAGTTTGTATGAAAGAATATACTAAGTAGATTGTACATTGTATTCTGGCGACCTGGTAATTAAAAGGTTAACTTATGCACCTAAAAATGAAGGTTAGTGATTGGTCAACTTTAGACCTATCACTAAGTAGTGATGTCCCGAACTGTTCGCCCGCGAACGTTTCACAGCGAACATAGGTTGTTCCCGTTCGCGTTTGTGGGCGAACACATGGCGATGTTCGATCCGCCCCTATGTGTCATCATTGTGGAAACTTTGACCCTTTATGTCACAGCCGCCTGACACATTAGAGCCAATCAACATCAGACACTCCCTCACAGACACTTCCAGCTACTCGGAATCCGCCATTTTAGACTCATAACGACCTTGCTTTTTTAATGAGAGGACGTGTTGTGTTTTTGCTCCTGACATTAATAGGAAAAACATAGCTAGGCTAGTGTATTTACAGTCCAGAAGGACTCCACTCATCTCTGCTGCAAGCACAGCACCCCAAAAAGCCCTTTTTAGGGCTATATTTCGTGCCGTTTTTTTTTTTCTTTTTATTAGCATTTGCCTGGCTTTCAGCTGTGTGTTTAAGGCTCACAGCATATGCTGTGACTACTGCCACCACTGATATCTCCCTAAAAACATTAGTTTAAATTTAAGTAACCCAAAAATATAATTATTTTTCTAGTGTAATTTTTTTTCATTTTCTATCAGGCCAGTGTCACACAGCATATACTCTGGTTCATTGCTCTGTGCCAGCCAGCAGCCAGCAGTGTTAATATCCGTTTATAACATTATTTTTAATTTAAAAAAAAAACACAAAAAAATATTTTTCTAGTGTAATCTAATTACATTTACTATCATGCCTGTGTCTGTCAGGCTCACTCAGCATTAATATACCTCTTTTTTTTCAGTCTTTTGGTTAATTGGTCTGTGCCAGGCAGCCACCCAGCACTCATATCTATTTTTCTTTCACCTTAATTTTAATATATATAAAAAAAAAAAGTTTAAATTTGTTTGCTAGTGTAATCAAATCTAATTTTCTATCCGGCCTGTGTGTTCCGCTGACATAGAAAGCCTACTGTGTTTACTTGCTGCCCTCCCTAGTCTATGAGCCACGACTCATATGTGTTTAACCTTTTTTTAATTCCCCCCCCAAAAAAATAATTTCAATCATTTTTCTAGTGTAATCTAATAGTATTTTCTATCAGGCGTGTGTGTATCCGACATACATAGCCTACTGTTTTTAATAGCTGCCCTTCCAAGGCTATCAGCCACGACTCATATGTATGTGCTTAACCTTTTTCTTAAAATTTCCAAAAAAAAGTCTTTAAATCATTATGCTAGTGTAATCTAATTGTATTTTCTATCAGGCCTGTGTCTAACTGTCTATCTGACTTACACAGCATACTGTTGTTATAATTGCTGCCCTACGTAGCAGCCAGCCAGTGCGACCACTCATAGAGTCATATGTGCATTGCACTTCTTAACATAATTTTAATATTAAAATCTAAAATTTTAAAATATTTTGCTAGTGTAATGTAACTTAATTTTCTATCAGTCCTGTGTTTTTGTCACTTACACAGCATACTGTGTTAAATTACTGCCCTACCTACCATCCACGACTCATATCTGCCAGCCTGTCTGCCAGGCCCAAGTAGCCAATTAGTGGCACCAATCACAATTCTTGTAACAGTAATAAAAAAAAAAAAAACATAATTTTTTGGACTGCAAATATTCAGTCTCCTATGGCCATTGAATTTAATTTACCTCCTGCCTGCCACTGCCAGCCTTTTGTGCCAGGCCGTCTAGCCAACTATTTAGACCAATCATAATTGTTGTCACAGTCAGACAGTATAGTTATTAATTTAAATAAAAAAATTTTTTAGTGTTGATCTTAACCCTCAGTTTGCTCGTGCCTTTGAATTGCACTTTTCTACAGCCTTCCAAGCCTGTGTGCCAGGCCTACTTAAAAAATATTTACACCAATCATATTTGTTGTGACAGTATTCTAATAATTAAAAATTAAAATTTTTGGTAATAGTTGCTGTGATTTGAATCCTCAGTTTGCTGGTGCCATTGAATAGCGCTTTCCTCCTGCCTTGCAGCCTGCTGTGAGCCAGGCCCACCTAGCCAATTGTTGTCAGCAATCATATTTCTGTTAACAGTATTGCAAAAATTGTCAATCATCACTGTTTAGACTGTCAGTAATCAGTCTCCTAGTGTCCTTGAATTGCATCTCCCTCCTGCCTGCCATCCTTTTGTGCCAGGCCGTCTTGCCAACTATTTACACCAATCCTAATTTTTTGTCACAGTATAGTTACTAATTAAAATTAAAAAATCTTTATTGTTGATGATCTTAACCCTCAGTTTGTTCGTGCCTTTGAATAGCACTTTTCTACAGCCTTCCAAGCCTGTGTGCCAGGCCTACTTAAAAAATATTTACACCAATCATATTTGTTGTGACAGTATTCTAATAATTAAAAATTAAAATTTTTGGTAATAGCTGCTGTGATTTGAATTGTCAGTTTACTGGTGCCATTGAATAGCACTTTCCTCCTGCCTTGCAGCCTGCTGTGAGCCAGACCTACCTAACCAATTGTTGTCAGCAATCATATTTCTGTTAACAGTATTTCAAAAATTGTCAATCATCACTGTTTAGACTGTCAGTAATCAGTCTCCTAGTTTCCTTGAATTGCATCTCCCTCCTGCCTGCCATCCATTTGTGCCAGGCCGTCTTGCCAACTATTTACACCAATCCAAATTTTTTGTCACAGTATAGTTACTAATAACAATTAAAAAAATCTTTATTGTTGATGATCTTAACCCTCAGTTTGCTCGTGCCTTTGAATTGCACTTTTCTACAGCCTTCCAAGCCTGTGTGCCAGGTCTACTTAAAAAATATTTACACCAATCATATTTGTTGTGACAGTGGTCGTGGTGCTGTGATTCCTTTAGACCCTACACATATGCACATTGTTCAGACGCCGGGTGCCAGGGGGGATGCAAAAACTTCTGAGGAGGACCTAGTTGAATGGCTAACACAGGAAACCCAATCTTCTTCAGCTTCCGCTGCTAGTCCTCCTAACCTTGACGCACCATCTAAGTCCAGCTGTGCTTTGGGCAGGTCTCAAGTGACCAGTGACACTCCGCCGCCTGTCGCCACCACCAACACTAGCACCACAGCCGCTTCACTTGATCTGTCACAGGAGTTATTGACACATCATTTTGAAGAAATGAGTGATGCGCTACCATCATTGACAGAGGATGTAGATAATAGTGATCAGTCTCAGTCAGGCAGCATTACCGACATGGAGGTACGGTGTGATGATGATGATGATGTTGTACCCGCTGCTGCTTCCTTTCTTGATGTTTCAGATACAAGTGAAGCGGTTGATGATGATGTGTCGGTGGATGTCACGTGGGTGCCTGCTAGAAGAGAAGAAGAAGAGGGGGAAAGTTCAGATGGGGAGACAGATAGGAGGAGGAGGAGGAGACGATTTGGAAGCACGGGGAGGTCGTCTCAAGGAGCTAGTGGCACAGTCAGACAGCATGCATCGTCACCAGGGGTCAGCCAGACAGCCCGCCGACGCCCATCAACGCATGCTGTTGCCACCAACAGAATGCCATCATCGCAGAGCTCAGCAGTGTGGCATTTTTTTGTGTGTGTCTGCCTCTGACAACAGCGATGCCATTTGCAACCTGTGCCAAAAGAAACTGAGTCGTGGGAAGTCCAACAGCCACCTAGGTACAACTGCTTTGCGAAGGCACATGGTCTCCCATCACAAAGGCCGATGGGAAGAACACAGGAGTAGAAGCAGCACACAAAGTGAAAGCCGCCCTCCTCCTCCTGCTCCAGCATCTTCAGCCACGTCAACCAGTGCTGTCCTCCTTGCCCCCTCTCAACCATACTCCACTCAGTCTCTCTTACATAGCAGTTCCTGGTCATCTGCCCACAGTCAGGTGTCTGTCAAGGACATGTTTGAGCGTAAGAAGCCAATTTCTCAAAGTCACCCCCTTGCCCGGCGTCTGACAGCTGGCTTGTCTGAACTCTTAGCCCGCCAGCTTTTACCATACAAGCTGGTGGAGTCTGATGCTTTCAAAAAATTTGTATCTATTGGGACACCGCAGTGGAAGGTACCTGGCAGAAATTTCTTTTCACAAAAGGCAATCCCAAACCTGTACTCTGTTGTGAGAAAGGAAGTTATGGCATGTCTGGCACACAGCGTTGGGGCAAGGGTCCATATGACCACGGATAGCTGGTCTGCAAAGCATGGTCAGGGCAGGTATATCACCTACACTGCGCATTGGGTAAACCTGCTGACTTCTGACAAGCATGGAATGCGTGGCTCTGCAGAAGAGTTGGTGACAACGCCACGACTTGCAGGCAGGCCTGCTGCTACCTCCTCTACTCCTCCTACTCCATCCTCTTCCATAACCTCTTCCTCGGCTGAGTCCTCTTCAACTTCTGCATCTTGCTCCACATCTATGGCACCCCCCCCAGCTCCCCAGGTACTATGCTACATCCCGGGTACGGCAGTGTCACGCCGTCTTGGGGTTGACTTGCCTGAAAGCGGAGAGTCACACCGCACCAGCACTCCTGAACGCACAGGTGGATCAGTGGCTGACTCCGCACCAACTGGAGATTGGCAAGGTTGTTTCTGACAATGGAAGTAATTTGGTGGCGGCATTGAAATTGGGCAAGTTGACACATGTGCCGTGCATGGCACATGTGTGTAATCTGATTGTACAACGATTTGTCCATAAGTACCCAGGCTTATAGGACGTCCTGAAGCAGGCCAGGAAGGTGTGTGGCCATTTCAGGCGTTCCTACACGGCCATGGCGCACTTGTCTGATATCCAGCATCGAAACAACCTGCCAGTGAGGCGCTTGATTTGCGACAGCCCGACACGGTGGAATTCAACACTCCTAATGTTTGACCGCCTGCTCCAACAAGAAAAAGCTGTTAATGAGTATTTGTATGACCGGGGTGCTAGGACAGCCTCTGGGGAGCTGGGGATATTTTTGCCAAATTACTGGACGCTCCTGCGCAATGCCTGTAGGCTCATGCGTCCTTTTGAGGAGGTGACAAACCTTGTCAGTCTCACCGAAGGCACCATCAGTGACATCATACCATTTGTTTTCTTCCTGGAGCGTGCCCTGCGAAGAGTGCTGGATCAGGCAGTAGATGAGCGTGAAGAGGAAGCGGGAGAGTTGTGGTGTCCATCACCCCCGCAAACAGCCGAATCAGCATTGCTTGCTGGACCTGCGGCAACGCAAGAAGAGGATTGTGAGGAAGAGGAGTCAGAGGAGAAATGTGGCTTTGGGGAGGATGAGGAGGAGGAAGACCGAGCACAACAGTCATCCCAGGGTGCTCGTTGTTGTCACCTCTCTGGTACCCGTGGTGTTGTACGTGGCTGGGGGGAAGAAGATACCATGAGTGAGATCAGTGAGGAGGAGGAACGCAACATGATTAGCTCAGCATCCAACCTTGTTCAAATGGGTTCTTTCATGCTGTTGTGCCTGTTGAGGGACCCTCGTATAAAAAAGCTGAAGGAGAACGACCTGTACTGGGTGTCCACGCTCCTCGACCCCCGGTATAAGCATAAAGTGCCTGAAATGTTACCAAATTCCCGCAAGTCGGAAAGGATGGAGCATTTTCATAATAAATTAAAAACTATGCTTTACACAGCGTATAAGGGTGATGTCACAGCACCACGGGAATGTAACAGGGGAAGAGATGAAATTAATCCTCCTCCTCCCATGACCACGGCGTCAAGGACCGGGCGCTTTCCTGACGTCTTGTTGATGGAGGACATGCGTACCTTTTTAACTCCCATGCACCATCAGAGCCTTTCGGGATCCAGCCTTAGAGAAAGACTCAACCGACAGGTAGCAGACTACCTAGCTTTAACTGCGGATCTCGACACTCTCAGGAGCGATGGACCCCTTGACTACTGGGTGTGCAGGATGGACTTGTGGCCTGAGCTATCCCAATTTGCAATGGAACTTCTGGCCTGCCCCGCTTCAAGTGTCCTGTCCGAAAGGACTTTTAGTGCAGCAGGAGGTTTTGTCACTGAGAAGAGAAGTCGCCTAGGTCAAAAAAGCCTTGACTATCTCACTTTTATAAAAATGAATGAGGGCTGGATCCCGAAGGGACTGACATTGGGCGATACATTTGAATAAAAAACTACTGATGATGATATGAGCTGCCTTGGGCTACAACTGGTACACAGGCTGGCCTTTTTTTTTTGGTTATAAAGACGGAGGACTTGCTTGACTTATCCGCCAACAACTAGTGTTCATGCCACAAGCTTTTAGGGCACTTTAGAAATGTTTTACAAACATTGATTTTTCTGGCCGCTGCTACAGCAGTTGCTCCAACAATACCCCAATTTTTCAGTCATTTGTACATTCCTAATTTTTCTGGCCTCTGCTGCATCTCTGTGGGTACAAAACTCAAATAAAAAAAATAATGCACATAACACTAGTGATTAAACTGTTATGAATTGTACAACTTTACACACCACTCATATCTGGTGTACCATTCAATTGAACGCAAAATGCAACAAATTTGAAAGAGTAGGACCGACCAAGCATCTTTATCCGTCTCTTGGTTACTCTAAATTATCTCTGTGTTCCATCTATGACATACCTGTACTCTATTGTACAAAAAGGTGGCATATGTTGTGTTTCATGCTGTTGTCCCTGTTGCGGGTCGTGGCCCATGATATAAAAAGGCTGAAGGAGAACGACCTGTAGTAATGGGTGCCCCATCCAGTTTTTAGAAAAATTTTCCTGGTTCCTCTCAATTGTCTTTGGGTTTCTAAAATGGATGCCATACCTGTACTCGCTTGTGCAAAAGGATGGCATATGTGGTGGTGTTTCCTGCAGTTGTTTCTGTTGAGGGTGCTGGACCCTCTTATAAAAAAGCTGAAGGAGAACGACCTGGAGTGGGAGTCCAAGCATGGTTTTTGGTGCTATTTCACTTTTACAAACAATTATCTGTGGGTTTCACAAATCAATGCCGTACCAGTACTCTATTGTTCCAAAGTATGCCATATGTTCTCTTTCCTGCTGGTATTTTGTTTGAGGGTCCTGGACACTCTTATAAAAAGGCCTAAGGTGAAAGAGGTGTACTGGGTGTCCACTCTTTTTTATTTTCTATTTCTCATTTGACCAAAATTATCTCTGGTTTTGTAAAATCAATGCCGTACCTGTACTCTATTGTTCAAAAGGATGCCATACGTCCTCTTTCCTGCTGGTGTTTTTTTTGAGTGTCCAGGACCCTCTTATAAAAAGGCCTAAGGAGAAAGAGGTGTACTGGTTGGCCACTCATTTTTATTTTTCTATTTAACAATTGAACAAAATGATCCCTGGGTTTGTAAAATCAATGCTGTACCTGTACTCTATTGTTCAAAAGGATGCCATATGTCCTCTTTCCTGCTGGTGTTTTTTTTTGAGGGTCCAGGACCCTCTTATAAAAAGGCCTAAGGAGAAAGAGGTGTACTGGCTGTCCATCGAATCATTTTTTTTATTCAAATTTACATTTTAAAATTTTTTTCTATGGGTTTCTAAAATCTATGCCTTTCCTGTACTCTATTGTTCAAAAGTATGCCATATGTCCTCTTTCCTGCTGGTTTTTTGTTTGAGGGTCCTGGACCCTCTTATAAAAAGGCCTTATGGATAAAGAATTGTACTGGGTGTCCATCCAATCATTTTTTTTAATTAAAATTCACGGTTGCAACAAATTATCCCCGGGTTTCTAAAATCAATGCCTTTCCTGTAATCTTTTTTTCACAAAGGATGCCATATGTCCTCTTTCCTACTGCTGGTTTTGTTGAGTGTCCTGGAGCCTCTGCTAAAAAGGCCTAAGGATAAAGAAGTGTACTGGGTGTCTATTCAATTTTTTTTTAGATTTCACGGTTGTAACAAATTTTTTCTGTCTTTCAAAAATCAATGCCTTTCCTGTAATCTATTTTTCAAAAGGATGCCATATGTCCTATTTCATGCTGTTCTTTCTGTTGAGGCTCCGGGACACTCTTATAAAAAGGCCTAAGGAGAAAGTGGTGTACTGGGTGTCCATCGAATCATTTTTTTTATTCAAATTTACATTTGCAAAAAATTATCTATGGGTTTCTAAAATCAATGCCTTTCCTGTACTCTTACTCTATTGTTAAAAAGTATGCCATATGTCCCCTTTCCTGCTGGTGTTTTGTTTCAGGGTCCTGGACCCTCTTATAAAAAGGCCTAGGGAGAAAGAATTGTACTGGGTGTCCATCCAATCATTTTTTTTTTAATTAAAATTCACGGTTGCAACAAATTATCCCCGGGTTTCTAAAATCAATGCCTTTCCTATAATCTTTTTTTTCACAAAGGATGCCATATGTCCTCTTTCAAACTGCTGGTTTTGTTGAGTGTCCTGGAGCCTCTGCTAAAAAGGCCTAAGGATAAAGAAGTGTACTGGGTGTCTATTCAATGTTTTTTTAGATTTCACGGTTGTAACAATTTTTTTCTGTCTTTCAAAAATCAATGCCTTTCCTGTAATCTATTTTTCAAAAGGATGCCATATGTCCTATTTCATGCTGTTCTTTCTGTTGAGGCTCCGGGACACTCTTATAAAAAGGACTAAGGATAAAGAAGTGTACTGGGTGTCCAATCAATGTTTTTTTTCTATTTCCCGGGTCATATAACTGATCTCTGTGTTTCTAAAATCAATGCCTTTCCTGTAATCTAATTTTCAAAAGTATGCCATATGTCCTCTTTCCTGCTGGTGTTTTTTTTGAGGGTCCAGGACCCTCTTATAAAAAGGCCTAAGGAGAAAGTGGTGTACTGGGTGTCCATCGAATCATTTTTTTGATTCAAATTTACATTTGCAAAAAATTATCTATGGGTTTCTAAAATCAATGCCTTTCCTGTACTCTTACTCTATTGTTAAAAAGTATGCCATATGTCCCCTTTCCTGCTGGTGTTTTGTTTGAGGGTCCTGGACCCTCTTATAAAAAGGCCTAGGGAGAAAGAATTGTACTGGGTGTCCATCCAACCATTTTTTTATTCAAATTCACGGTTGCAACAAATTATCCCCGGGTTTCTAAAATCAATGCCTTTCCTATAATCTTTTTTTCACAAACGATGCCATATGTCCTCTTTCCTACTGCTGGTTTTGTTGAGTGTCCTGGAGCCTCTGCTAAAAAGGCCGAAGGATAAAGAAGTGTCATAATACCAAATGCCTGTCTCTTTAAAAGATATATCCCTAACTGAGTCCTGGCTATAAAGGAGCCTGCAACATTCAATACCTTGCTTGGTATTGAAGTTGCATGCTTCCCTGCACAGCCGCTCTCACTGAGGACTCTGACTTCCCTCTGTGCTACTGAACACACGCTGTTTGCGTGTCATCTATCCACTTCCGGTTTCACGGACCTTCACTTCCGGTTTACACAGAACAGGACGCTGCAGCTCTGTAAGCTGCTCTCCCCTCAAACTACTTCAGCGGTTTGCCTTAAAAACAATCACTGAACCACCATTGCTACTTTTTCTCCCTCCGGAGGTGAGTCATTGCTGGACATATCATCTTATATATTTTTGTCATAAAACCATTTTGTCACTTTTACATTTTTTCACAAAAACGTTACTTTTTCTTTTGTTTTCTGGACATTATCTCTTTTGTAATTTTTGCCTCATATTTATTGTTTGCTACAAACCCATATTTTTCCTTTTATCATATTTTTGCTATGCAGTCCTAAACCTTCAGAGTTAAAACTGTTATTTCATTCAATTACAACTTTTTAGTGAGAACCACAATCTAACTCACTTATTGGCCACAACAGTTTTAACTCTCATATTAAACTCCACTCACTCAGTTTATATGTGTGTATTTCCAGATAAAATACACACTATAGATTATGTGAGACACAACCTTTATTTATATGGTCTGCTATAACAACTGTTTTGCATATATTTGTTCTACAAAATCTAACTTAAAGTTAGTGTGTGTTACAGAATACCAAGCCCTAAAAACAGAATGCTGAACCCTGCTGACCTACAGGCTCATGTCATGGAACTCTCCCATAAAGTAGATCAGTTGACACAGGGTCTTAGAGAATTACACTCAGAGAATTTAACCCTAAAAGGGATTATAAAAGAAGGATTTAACTCTCCTCCTGTTCCTCCTGAACCGCCTATCAGCCCCCCAGAACATTTCTCAGGCGATAGAAAAACTTTTAGACAGTTCTACAATGCCTGTAGAATGTTTATTACATTAAAACCAAAAACATTCCCTACTGAAAGAATTAAAATTCTGACAATAATATCCTATTTAAAAGGAGAACCCCGTGCTTGGGCAGACTCCCTGTATGAATCTAATGACCCCATACTTGAATCAGTTGATGAATTTTTTAGAGCAATGTCTGATCTGTATGAAGACCCTCATAAACAACTGACAGCAGAAAATACATTACGTAGTCTAAAGCAGAATAAAAGATATGTGGAAGACTACATATCTGAGTTCAAGATCTGGCAAAGAGACACGCAATGGAATCAAATCTCATTAATTAATCAATTTAGATTAGGTCTATCAGACCCCATAAAAGATGAATTAGTTAGAATTGATCTTCCAGATTCTTTAGAGGCATTAATGGCCCTTACTATTAAGATTGATAGGAGATTCAGAGAGAGGAGATTAGAAAAACAAACACATGACACTGTAACTAGATATCATCCTTCACGTCCTGTGACATATAGCCCAAGGGGTAATGCAGAGGCCATGGATATTGGGTTCATTAAAGGACCGCTAACCCCAGAGGAAAAGTATCATCGCAAGGAACATGCTTCTCTGAAGAGACAGAAATCTGGTGAGTCAGTTTGTGCTCTTCACAATTTTACACTTTCTACTCATAAACCAACTTACTTATTAGTTCCCATCTCGTTACAGTGGGAAAGACAGCGACTAAACCTTGAAGCCGTTGTGGACTCTGGCGCTTATGCCAATTACATTGATTCCTCTATAGTAAAAAATAAAAATATACCGTTTGTTGTGAAAGAAAATCCAGTTGCAGTACGTTTGATTGATGGTAATTGTTTATCCACAGGTCCCATCACACACCAAACGATTCCCATACTTGTTAACATTCACAATAACCACCAAGAGTACATCTCTTTTGATATCATCACCTCTCCAATGTTCCCGGTCATGCTCGGGCTGCACTGGTTAAGACAACACCAACCAATGATTCATTGGAAACAAAATACAATAGAATTTAACTCATCCTATTGCAATAATACTTGTCTACTTTCTCACTCTATACTCCACCTAAACCAAGATGAAGGGTTAATACCACATCAGTATCATGACTTCTCATTAGTATTTGATAAAGTAGAAGCAGAATCTCTACCACCCCATAGAGAGTATGATTGCCCGATAGAACTTATACCAGGGTCTGACATCCCATATGGGCACATCTTCCCTCTATCCCAAACTGAATTAGTAAGACTCAAAGAATACATAAATGAAAACCTTAGAAAAGGATTCATAAGACCTTCCACCTCTCCTGCAGGTGCGGGCATTTTCTTTGTGACTAACAAAGACAAAACCATCAGGCCGATTGTGGATTACCGTGAGCTCAATAAACGTACTGTGAAAGACCGTTATCCTCTGCCGCTCATCCCTGAACTTATAGAAAGATTAAATGGGTCATCCATTTTCACTAAACTCGACCTCAGAGGTGCTTACAACCTCATTTGTATGCGTTCAGGTGATGAGTGGCTGACGGCGTTCCGTACGAGGTACGGACTCTTTGAGTACACGGTAATGCCATTTGGGCTATGTAATGCCCCTGCAACGTTTCAACGTTATATTAATGACATATTCAGAGATATATTGGACACCTTCCTGGTAATATATCTTGATGATATATTAATCTTTTCTAACAATCTGACAGAACACATAAAACACGTAAGAACAGTCTTGGCACGTTTACAAGCACATAAACTTTACGTGAAAGCTGAGAAATGTATATTTCATAGTAATGATATCACATTTCTGGGGTACCATATCTCATCAAAAGGGATTCAGATGGAAAATTCAAAGGTTCAAGCAATAATTGATTGGCCCATACCACGTAATAAAAAGAATGTCCAGAAATTTCTAGGGTTTTCGAATTTCTATCGAAAGTTTATTAAAGGGTTCTCTCACATTGCTAAACCCCTCACTAATCTTACTAAAGATCATATACCTTTTGTGTGGTCCCCCTCAGCTAATGATGCCTTTAATTATTTAAAACATGCGTTTACTACAGCTCCTATTCTTGCTTATCCTGACCCACTCTCTCAGTATACACTTGAAGTAGATGCATCTGAACATGCTATTGGGGCTGTACTTTCCCAAAAATCCAAAACCACCAATAAATTACATCCAATAGCATATTACTCCCGTGTCCTCACATCTTCTGAACTAAACTATCATGTAGGGGAAAAAGAACTTCTCGCCATGAAAAGTGCCCTAGTTAATTGGAGACATTTATTAGAGGGAACCGCTGAACCTATTATTATCTATACCGATCATAGAAACCTACAGTTTCTCAAAACCAATCGAACACTCACATCTAGACAGGTCAGATGGAGTTTATTCTTTTCAAGGTTCAACTACATTATCACCTATAGGACGGCTTCCCTGAACACAAAAGCAGACATCCTATCCAGGCTGCCTCCAAAACCCCATCAGGTTCCTCACACAGGTACTATTATTCCCCCTAACTTTATTTTAGGTGGTATCATAGATTTCACAGTTAAATTAAAAAGTGAACAAGACATCGATACAACAAAGGATACATATAATCTAACTCCTAAATCTGATGGGTTACTTTGTTATCAAGGTAAGACATATATCCCTCCAAACATGAGATCATTTATACTTGAACAGGTACATGATTCTAAATTCTCTGGACACCCAGGAGTTAACAAGACTCACAGATTGCTAAAGCGATTGTACTGGTGGCCCAGAATGATTTGTGATGTACAAAAACACATCTCTACCTGTAAGACATGTACTACATGTAAAAAAGATAGAAGACACCCCCCAGGTTATCTCCTTTCTCTTCCTATACCCAAAAGACCATGGAGTGAGATAGCCATAGATTTTATAGTTGAACTTCCCAAATCCGGTGGTAACAAAACAATTATGGTAGTGGTTGATCTATTGACACAAATGTCTCATTTTGTCCCTTTCCATAAACTGCCCACCAGTATGGAAACAGTGACGTTGTTGCTAAAAAATGTAATCAAATTACATGGAGTACCCTCTTCTATCACAACAGACAGAGGGACACAATTCACCTCGCGCCTTTGGAAACAGCTATGTAAAACCCTTGAGATTGATCAAAGGTTATCATCTGCTTTTCACCCCCAGACCAACGGGCAGACGGAGCGTACCAACCAGTGGTTGGAGGAATATATCCGTTGTTTCTCCACACAACAACAGGATAACTGGAATGAGTTGCTCCCTATCGCTGAATTTGCACATAACAACACATATCACACTTCAATCAAAGACACTCCTTTCCATGCCAATTACGGATTTCATCCGTCATTCTGCTTACCCCTCTAAAGGGAAAGTGATTGTCCTATAATAAATGATTTCACTAACTCCATCTCAGAATCCTTTACATTACTTTCAGAAAACATAAAAAAGGCTCAAGCACGTCATAAACATTATTATGACCTCCGACATAGAGCGTCCCCTATCTATAAACCTGGTGACTTGGTATGGCTATCCACGAGAAACCTTCGTCTCACTGTGCCTAGCCGCAAGTTCAACAAACTATTTATTGGACCTTTCCCTGTAACTAAGGTTATCAATGACAACGCTGTGACCTTGTTTCTGCCTTCACATTATCATATCCACCCAACCTTTCATGTTTCGCTTCTCAAGCCATATCAGGCACTCAGAAATCATTCACCATCTTCTGTGGATGAACCCCCTCTAGCTCCTGAAGTGGAGTATGAGGTTGAAAACATCCTGGACTCTCGTAAAGTATCCGGTAGACTCCAGTATCTGATCCACTGGAAGGGCTATCCCCATGAGGAGGATTCCTGGGAGCCCTCAGTTAATCTCTCAGCCCCAAGACTAGTGTCTCTGTTTCACCGTCGACATCCATCTAGACCGAAACCATGAACCACGGAGTGGTTCCTTAAAGGGGGTACCCTGTCATAATACCAAATGCCTGTCTCTTTAAAAGATATATCCCTAACTGAGTCCTGGCTATAAAGGAGCCTGCAACATTCAATACCTTGCTTGGTATTGAAGTTGCATGCTTCCCTGCACAGCCGCTCTCACTGAGGACTCTGACTTCCCTCTGTGCTACTGAACACACGCTGTTTGCGTGTCATCTATCCACTTCCGGTTTCACGGACCTTCACTTCCGGTTTACACAGAACAGGACGCTGCAGCTCTGTAAGCTGCTCTCCCCTCAAACTACTTCAGCGGTTTGCCTTAAAAACAATCACTGAACCACCATTGCTACTTTTTCTCCCTCCGGAGGTGAGTCATTGCTGGACATATCATCTTATATATTTTTGTCATAAAACCATTTTGTCACTTTTACATTTTTTCACAAAAACGTTACTTTTTCTTTTGTTTTCTGGACATTATCTCTTTTGTAATTGTTGCCTCATATTTATTGTTTGCTACAAACCCATATTTTTCCTTTTATCATATTTTTGCTATGCAGTCCTAAACCTTCAGAGTTAAAACTGTTATTTCATTCAATTACAACTTTTTAGTGAGAACCACAATCTAACTCACTTATTGGCCACAACAGTTTTAACTCTCATATTAAACTCCACTCACTCAGTTTATATGTGTGTATTTCCAGATAAAATACACACTATAGATTATGTGAGACACAACCTTTATTTATATGGTCTGCTATAATAACTGTTTTGCATATATTTGTTCTACAAAGCCCATCGCCAACTACATTATACCTAGTAACCCCTATCCTGCCCCCCCTATACCGCCGCCCTCTATAATAAATGTATTAACCCCTATCTTGCCGATCCCACACCTCGCCGCAACCAAATAAATGGTTTAACCCCTAAACCGCCGCTCCCAGACCCCCGCAACCTATAATAAATTTATTAACCCCTATCCTGCCCCCCACTACACTGTTGCCACTGTAATAAAATTATTAACCCCTAAACCTAAGTCTAACACTAACCCTAACACCCCCTAACTAAAATATTAATTAAATAAATCTAAATAATATTTCTATTATTAACTAAGTTAATCCTATTTAAAACTAAATAATTACCTTTAAAATAAACCCTAATATAGCTACAATATAAATAATAATTATATTGTAGCTATCTTAGGATTTATTTTTATTTTACAGGCACCTTTCAATTTATTTTAACTAGGTACAATAGCTATTAAATAGCTATTAACTATTTAATAGCTTACCTAGTTAAAATAAAGAGAACTTTACCTGTAAACTAAAAACTAACCTAAGTTACAATTACACCTAACACTACACTATACTTTAATACATTATTCCTATTTAAAACTAAATACTTAGCTGTAAAATAAACCCTAATATAGCTACAATATAAATAATAATTATATTGGAGCTATCTTAGGATTTATATTTATTTTACAGGTAACTTTGTATTTATTTTAGCTAGTTAGAATAGTTATTAAATAGTTATTAACTATTTAATAACTACCTAGCTAAAAGAAATACAAAATTACCTGTAAAATAAATCCTAACCTAATTTACAATTAAACCTAACACTACACTATCATTAAATAAATTAAATAAACTACCTACAAATAACTACAATTAAATACAATGATATAAACTAACTAAAGTACAAAAAATAAAAAAAGCTAAGTTACAAAAAATAAAAAAAATAAGTTACAAACATTTAAAAACATATTACAACAATTTTAAGCTACTTACACCTAATCTAAGCCCCCTAATAAAATAACAAACCCCCCCATAAATAAAAAAAATGCCCTACCCTATTCTACATTAAAAAAGTTCAAAGCTCTTTTACCTTACCAGCCCTTAAAAGGGCCTTTTGTGGGGGCATGCCCCAAAGTTCAGCTCTTTTGCCTGTAAAAGAAAAATACAACCCCCCAACATTAAAACCCACCACCCACATACCCCTAATCTAACCCAAACCCCCCTTAAAATAACCTAACACTAATCCCCTGAAGATCATCCTACCTTTAGTTGTCTTCACTCAGCCGAGCCACCGATGGAACTGAAGAGGACATCCGGACCGGCAGAAGTTATCCTCCAAGGGGCGCTGAAGAAATCTTCCATCCGATGAAGTGATCCTCCAAGCGGCGCTGAAGAAATCTTCCATCCGGGCGAGGTCATCTTCCAAGAGGCGCTGAAGAAGTCTTCTATCCGGGCGAGGTCATCGTCGAAGCCGGGTCTTGAATCTTCATCCTGCCAACGCGGAACATCCTCCTTTCCCGACGAACTACAGACGAATGAAGGCTCCTTTAAGGGACGTCATCCAAGATGGCGTCCCTTCAATTCCGATTGGCTGATAGGATTCTATCAGCCAATCGGAATTAAGGTAGGAAAAATCATCCTCCTTTCCCGACGAACTACCGACGAATGAAGGCTCCTTTAAGGGACGTCATCCAAGATGGCGTCCCTTCAATTCCGATTGGCTGATAGGATTCTATCAGCCAATCGGAATTAAGGTAGGAAAAATCTGATTGGCTGATGAAATCAGCCAATCAGATTCAAGTTCAATCCGATTGGCTGATCCAATCAGCCAATCAGATTGAGCTCGCATTCTATTGGCTGATCGGAACAGCCAATAGAATGCGAGCTCAATCTGATTGGCTGATTGGATCAGCCAATCGGATTGAACTTGAATCTGATTGGCTGATTTCATCAGCCAATCAGATTTTTCCTACCTTAATTCCGATTGGCTGATAGAATCCTATCAGCCAATCGGAATTGAAGGGACGCCATCTTGGATGACGTCCCTTAAAGGAGCCTTCATTCATCGGTAGTTCGTCGGGAAAGGAGGATGTTCCGCGTTGGCGGGATGAAGATTCAAGACCCGGCTTCGACGATGACCTCGCCCGGATAGAAGACTTCTTCAGCGCCTCTTGGAAGATGACCTCGCCCGGATATAACATTTCTTCAGCGCCGCTTGGAGGATCACTTCATCGGATGGAAGATTTCTTCAGCGCCCCTTGGAGGATAACTTCTGCCGGTCCGGATGTCCTCTTCAGTTCGGCTCGGCTGAGTGAAGACAACTAAAGGTAGGATGATCTTCAGGGGATTAGTGTTAGGTTATTTTAAGGGGGGTTTGGGTTAGATTAGGGGTATGTGGGTGGTGGGTTTTAATTTTGGGGGGGGTTGTATTTTTATTTTACAGGCAAAAGAGCTGAACTTTGGGGCATGCCCCCACAAAAGGCCCTTTTAAAGGCTGGTAAGGTAAAAGAGCTTTGAACTTTTTTAATGTAGAATAGGGTAGGGCATTTTTTTATTTTGGGGGGGTTTGTTATTTTATTAGGGGGCTTAGATTAGGTGTTAGTAGCTTAAAATTGTTGTAATATGTTTTTAAATGTTTGTAACTTATTTTTTTTATTTTTTGTAACTTAGCTTTTTTTATTTTTTGTACTTTAGTTAGTTTATATCATTGTATTTAATTGTAGTTATTTGTAGGTAGTTTATTTAATTTATTTAATGATAGTGTAGTGTTAGGTTTAATTGTAAATTAGGTTAGGATTTATTTTACAGGTATTTTTGTATTTCTTTTAGCTAGGTAGTTATTAAATAGTTAATAACTATTTAATAACTATTCTAACTAGCTAAAATAAATACAAAGTTACCTGTAAAATAAATATAAATCCTAAGATAGCTCCAATATAATTATTATTTATATTGTAGCTATATTAGGGTTTATTTTACAGCTAAGTATTTAGTTTTAAATAGGAATAATTTATTAAAGTATAGTGTAGTGTTAGGTGTAATTGTAACTTAGGTTAGTTTTTAGTTTACAGGTAAATTTCTCTTTATTTTAGCTAGGTAAGCTATTAAATAGTTAATAACTATTTAATAGCTATTGTACCTAGTTAAAATAAATTGAAAGGTACCTGTAAAATAAAAATAAATCCTAAGATAGCTCCAATATAATTATTATTTATATAGTAGCTATATTAGGGTTTATTTTAAAGGTAATTATTTAGTTTTAAATAGGATTAACTTAGTTAATAATATAAATATTATTTAGATTTATTTAATTAATATTTTAGTTAGGGGGGTATTAGGGTTAGTGTTAGACTTAGGTTTAGGGGTTAATAATTTTATTATAGTGGCGGCGGTGTTGTGGGGGGCAGGATAGGGGTTAATAAATTTAATATAGGGAGCGTCGGTTTAGGGGTTAAACTATTTATTTATTTGCGGCGAGGTGCGGGATCAGCAGGATAGGGGTTAATAACTTTATTATAGAGGGTGACGGTATAGGGGGGGCAGGATAGGCGTTACTAGGTATAATGTAGGTGGCAGAGGTGTCCGGGAGCGGCGGTTTAGGGGTTAATACATTTATAAGACTTGCGGCGGGGTCTAGGAGCGGCGGTTTAGGGGTTAATACATTTATAAGACTTGCGGCAGGGTCTAGGAGCGGCGGTTTAGGGGTTAGCAACTTTATTTAGTTGCGGGGGGCTCCGGGGGCGCCGGTATAGGGGTTAGAGCAGTGTAGTTTAGTGTGAGTGCTTAGTGACAGACTAGCAAGAAAGCTGTCAAACAGCCGAAGAGCAGCGAGATCGAATGAGTGATAACTCTCACAGTCCGCTGCTCATCGCCCCGCGGCTTTTTGACAGCTTTTTTTGATAACTTAGGCGTATTTTTTCAGGTCCGCGGCGGCGAAGGTAGGCGAGCTTAGGCAGGCGTATTGGGCCGGCGAAGGCAGGAAAGTAGACACGTTGATAACTACCCCCCATTGTGTCTATGAAGTCTTTCATAATCTAATTTTTCACAAATTTTATCACATTTAATTTCATGCTCCATGATGATCAAATTTTGTTATCGTCTTTTATTTATGTTGATATTTTTTATATTTATATTTTGTCCGTGATTGTGCTATACACTGACAGTCTTTTTTCCGCTTATGATTATATCTGTACATATGGTTGGTGGTTAATCATAACAGGTTAAAAATGTCAATTGGGCATTTAGCCAATCAATAGTGGATCCAGAGCTGGACTTTACCTATGCATTTAATTATTTGCAAAACTTTAACACATGGTACTCTAGGACTTGCAGTGTACCAATTTACATGCTCTAAGGAATTATTAAAGCATGTACTGTAAATATATCACATTCCAATGTTCTTCACATAAGGGAATATGTTCTAAGTATCTTTAAATATATATATATTTATATATATATATATATATATATATATATATATATATATATATATATATATATATATATATATTTGTATATATCTATATCTAGATATAATTATAATACAATTAGCACGTGTTCCAGCACTCCAGCTTCAAATAGTGATGAAGCACCTGGGTGCAATCCTCAATGGGATGTAGATAAGAGCTAGGAAAGGGAGGGCACTCTCAGGATTTATATAATATGCATATGAGCAATCAAAGTCAATTTATTGTTTTTGTCAACAACATTAGTACGTCATAGGAATAGGTCGACGTTTCGGCTTACGCAGAAGCCTTCATCAAGACAAGCAAATAACTCGGCATCTTACAGACGCATACAACAACACCGGTCGGATAGAAGGATATAATTATAAATTATATATAATTATATATATATATATATATATATATATATATATATATATATATATAGCTATATATTGTACCAAAAACTATATTCATATATATATATATATATATATATATATAAATAGAACATATTCTTCTATGTGAAGAACATTGGAATATGAAATATTCCTATTCATTGTTGGGTTAGCGCACATGAGAATATGCGATCGGGTTTGTGTGACTTGTTGGGTGTTAGTTTTTTTCCCTCTTTCCCACTCCATTGAAGTCTATGGGGTAACATGCTAATGCAATTTTCGAATTCTGCTTTTTGCACGCATTGGGTTAGCAACTTCAACTACTCAACTTGCAATACCCGCGGAACCCGACATGCAAAAACCTTACTTCTAGCAGAGTTAGCGTGTGTGAAGGAGCGATAAATAGTGCTCCTTTTGTAATCTAACAATATGTGTTTTGCTTGCTTCCAGTATTGTTGCCCCTTAATTAAACTTTCCCTTTGCAGAATTAAACACATATTTATATGCAAGCGATAGTGCACTAATAAACTGATCTAACATATTAATTGTTGACAATGATATACTCCTACCAACATTCCTGCCTATGGTTTTCAAGTCCAGTCCTCAGGGCACACATTTTCATGATATTTGAACTACAGTAGAAGTAAAATAAACAGGTTAGAAACTGATCAATGGTCTAGGACAGTAGGATACATGGGAGAAGGAGCAGATTTTTAGAGGTACTTCTGTTGCATGATACCATCTCATTCATATGCTCACAAAGATCAAGATTACAAGTCGTGCGGCAAATCACTTTTGAAAACACTGTGCACATTATGACTTTTTAACATTTGGGGTCGCGCAGATTTTACAAGTTGAAAAATAACTTATTTTGTGTGTTCGTTAAGCCGTTTAATCCAAACAGCCAAATCGTGTGCGTGTTCATGTATTCCCGATAGAAGTCAATGGAGAAGACAAATAGAAAAAAAAAAAAAAACACTAAAACCCTAAAAGAGCCCTTGAAGTATTCTTCTCGAAAAGTGTACATGAACATGTGAATATTTTATATTGTGAAAATGTTTTCATAATGGAATATGATCTATTTATTTATAATGAAATATTTCTCTATACTGTATGTGTGATGATATTTGGACTGATATATTTATTTGTAGTAAGATATGTATATGAATATACACTCACCGGCCACTTTATTAGGTACACCTGTTCAATTGCTTGGTAACTCAAATTCCTAATCAGCCAATCACATGGCAACAACTCAATGCATTTAGGCATCTAGTTGTGGTGAAGACGACTTGCTGAAGTTCAAACCGAGCATCAGAATGGGGAAGAAAGGGGATTTAAGTGACTTTGAACGTGGTATGGTTGTTGGTGCCAGACGGGCTGGTCTGAGTATTTCAAAAACTGCTTATCTACTGGGATTTTCAAGCACAACCATCTCTAGGGTTTACAGTGAATGGTCCGAAAAAGAGAAAATATCCAGTGAGCGGCAATTGTGTGGACGAAATGCCTTGTTGATGTCAGAGGTCAGAGGAGAATGGCCAGACTGGTTTGAGATGATAGAAAGGCAACAGTAACTCAAATAACCACTCGTTACAACCAAGGTATGCAGAGCACCATCTCTGAATGCACAACACCTTGAACCTTGAAGCAGATGGGCTACAGCATCAGAAGACCACACCAGGTGCCACTCCTGTCAGCTAAGAACAGGAAACTGAGGTTACAATTCGCACAGGCTCACCAAAATTGGACAATAGATGATCGGAAAAAACATTGCCTGCTCTGATGAGTCTCAATTTCAAAGGCGACATTCAGATGATAGGGTCAGAATTTGGTGTAAACTACATGAAATAATGGATTTATCTTGCCTTGTATCTGCAGTTCAGGCTGGTGGTGGTGGTGTAATAGTGTGGGGGATATTTTCTTGGCAAACTTTGGGCCCCTTAGTACCAATTAAGCATCGTTTAAATGCCACAGCCTACCTGAGTATTGTTGCTGACCATGTCTATCCCTTTATGACTACAATGTACCCATCTTCTGATGGCTACTTCCAGCAGGATAATGCACCATGACACAAAGCTCAAATCATCTCAAACTGGTTTCTTGAACATGACAATGGGGTCTATTTATCAAGCTGTCAACTTACTTGCATTCAATGGCACCAATATGCTCGCCTAAGATCTCCTAACATCGCTGCCGTGGACCTGAATATGCTCTCCAAAGTTACCAAAGAAGCTGTCAAAAATCCATGCACCAAGTACGGGGCGATGAGCAGTGGACTGTTGTTAACTAACAGTCATCGATCTTGCTGCTCTTTGGCATTTTCCCAGCTTTATTGGTAAACTGTCACCAAACACCCATACTATACTACACTTTTTTACCCCTAAACCACCACTCCCGGACCCCGCCGCAACAAAATAAACTTATTAACCCCTAAACCACCACTCCCAGAGCCCACCGCCACCTACATTATGTTATTAACCCCTAATCTGCCGCCCCCTACACTGCCGCCACTATTCTAAATGTATTAACCCCTAAACCTATTTCTAACCCTAACACCCCCTAACTTAAATATTATTTAAATAAATATATATTAAAATTAATATTATTAACTAAATTATTCCTATTTAAAACTAAATACCTGTAAAATAAACCCTAAGCTAGCTACAATATAACTAATAGTTACATTGTAGCTAGTTTAGGGTTTATTTTTATTTTACAGGCAAGTTTGTATTTATCCTAACTAGGTAGAATAGTTATTAAATAGTTATTAACTATTTAATAACTACCTAGCTAAAATAAATACAAATTTACCTGTAAAATAAAACCTTACCTAAGTTACAATAACACCTATCACTACACTACAATTAAATAAATTAACTAAATTAACAAAAATTAAATCAATTAAATTAAATTAGCTAAAGTACAAAAAAAATACAGAAAATAAAATAAAAAACAAATTACAGATATTTAAACTAATTACACCTAATCTAAGAGCCCTATCAAAAAAAATAGACAGACACTCACTGTTACATCATTCCAACAGTACCTGAAATGTAACATCCAACCAATGTGACCAGGTCACCTTTGTTACAGAGTATAGTGAAGAATATAAGAGTATATGTGGGATTGTGAAGAAAAATTTTGGGCTCCTAGCAGCAGACGATAAACTTATCAAATGCGTAGAAAAAGGAAGAGCAGGACTATTGGGAATTATTTATCCCCCTCAGAATTACCCAGTTTGGCTCCTCCTTCTCATGGCTCCTGGCTTAGACATGGGATGTACAGGTGTGGCAGGACTAGATGTAGACCGTGTGAATTTGGTATTTTTTCCAACAAATTTCACTCAGAAGTGACTGGGGAAAAGTTTAGCATTGAGTCCTGCCTGAACTGTACGTCCACATATGTAATTTATGTTTTGACCTGCACACAATGCCACCTTCAATATGTGGGTCTCACAACGACTGATGTAAATACGAGGATAAGGAATCACCTATCATCTATCAAGATTGGGGAAGCTACTACACCACTAGTTAAACATTTCAAAATCACGCACAACAAAAGTAATGATACCTTGAAGTGGCAAGCCATTGAATGGGTTAAACGTCCCCCTAGAGGTGGAGATAGAGATAAGACCTTGGGAAAACGTGAAATGTTTAGGATTTTTAGACTGCAAACACATGTCCCTCTGGGCCTTAACTCGGAGTACGACCTAATTAATTATTGGAAGTAGATTTTATGCATTCTGGAGTGCATTCTGCTTCTGGGTCGTGCCACGAGTAGTCTATCCCTCGTCCATTCATTCATTCAAATACTTACACATATGTACATTTTTATTTTACACATCTTTATATATTCTCTTTTGGCTTTTTACCAGTTTATATGTGTAAATACATATATGTGTATGTTTTGGATGATATGGCAACTAATAAGTAATTTCTTTTCTAAGCATTGTGACAATGTCACCTATTCTCCCTACACTCCCACTAGGATTCTCTATCATACAATTTGATACTTTTAAAATTGCTATTTCACTATCACATAGTGCATCCTAGTAGTCTTATTGTTTATCTTTTATTGTATTTCCTTAATGTATCACATTGAACATAGTGCAATTTATAACACAACATTAAATGTGTAGTTAATCACATCTCATTATATTTAGGAATTTCTCTCATGTGTTCTCAGTTGAAGGAGTAAAATACGTGTTGTATATTTCCTTTAATTTGTGTATATAACTATGCATTTCATTTGTACTGTGTTTATTTGATATTGGCCATAATACATCTAACTCATCATAGCCAAATTTGCCCTTTACTTGTTTCTATTATTAGCCTATATCACTTGTTTATATTCTCAGGACGGACATTGAGTCCATTATTTGCTATTTTTAATGTTTAATATTAAATATCCTGTTTTCAGCAACAAGTTTGTATGAAAGAATATACTAAGTAGATTGTACATTGTATTCTGGCGACCTGGTAATTAAAAGGTTAACTTATGCACCTAAAAATGAAGGTTAGTGATTGGTCAACTTTAGACCTATCACTAAGTAGTGATGTCCCGAACTGTTCGCCCGCAAACGTTTCACAGCGAGCATAGGTTGTTCCCGTTCGCGTTTGTGGGCGAACACATGGCGATGTTCGATCCGCCCCTATGTGTCATCATTGTGGAAACTTTGACCCTTTATGTCACAGCCGCCTGACACATTAGAGCCAATCAACATCAGACACTCCCTCACAGACACTTCCAGCTACTCGGAATCCGCCATTTTAGACTCATAACGACCTTGCTTTTTTAATGAGAGGACGTGTTGTGTTTTTGCTCCTGACATTAATAGGAAAAACATAGCTAGGCTAGTGTATTTACAGTCCAGAAGGACTCCACTCATCTCTGCTGCAAGCACAGCACCCCAAAAAGCCCTTTTTAGGGCTATATTTCGTGCCGTTTTTTTTTTTTCTTTTTATTAGCATTTGCCTGGCTTTCAGCTGTGTGTTTAAGGCTCACAGCATATGCTGTGACTACTGCCACCACTGATATCTCCCTAAAAACATTAGTTTAAATTTAAGTAACCCAAAAATATAATTATTTTTCTAGTGTAATTTTTTTTCATTTTCTATCAGGCCAGTGTCACACAGCATATACTCTGGTTCATTGCTCTGTGCCAGCCAGCAGCCAGCAGTGTTAATATCCGTTTATAACATTATTTTTAATTTAAAAAAAAAAACACAAAAAAATATTTTTCTAGTGTAATCTAATTACATTTACTATCATGCCTGTGTCTGTCAGGCTCACTCAGCATTAATATACCTCTTTTTTTTCAGTCTTTTGGTTAATTGGTCTGTGCCAGGCAGCCACCCAGCACTCATATCTATTTTTCTTTCACCTTAATTTTAATATATAAAAAAAAAAAAAGTTTAAATTTGTTTGCTAGTGTAATCAAATCTAATTTTCTATCCGGCCTGTGTGTTCCGCTGACATAGAAAGCCTACTGTGTTTACTTGCTGCCCTCCCTAGTCTATGAGCCACGACTCATATGTGTTTAACCTTTTTTTAATTTCCCCCCCAAAAAAATAATTTCAATCATTTTTCTAGTGTAATCTAATAGTATTTTCTATCAGGCGTGTGTGTATCCGACATACATAGCCTACTGTTTTTAATAGCTGCCCTTCCAAGGCTATCAGCCACGACTCATATGTATGTGCTTAACCTTTTTCTTAAAATTTCCAAAAAAAAGTCTTTAAATCATTATGCTAGTGTAATCTAATTGTATTTTCTATCAGGCCTGTGTCTAACTGTCTATCTGACTTACACAGCATACTGTTGTTATAATTGCTGCCCTACGTAGCAGCCAGCCAGTGCGACCACTCATAGAGTCATATGTGCATTGCACTTCTTAACATAATTTTAATATTAAAATCTAAAATTTTAAAATATTTTGCTAGTGTAATGTAACTTAATTTTCTATCAGTCCTGTGTTTTTGTCACTTACACAGCATACTGTGTTAAATTACTGCCCTACCTACCATCCACGACTCATATCTGCCAGCCTGTCTGCCAGGCCCAAGTAGCCAATTAGTGGCACCAATCACAATTCTTGTAACAGTAATAAAAAAAAAAAAACATAATTTTTTGGACTGCAAATATTCAGTCTCCTATGGCCATTGAATTTAATTTACCTCCTGCCTGCCACTGCCAGCCTTTTGTGCCAGGCCGTCTAGCCAACTATTTAGACCCATCATAATTGTTGTCACAGTCAGACAGTATAGTTATTAATTTAAATAAAAAAAATTTTTAGTGTTGATCTTAACCCTCAGTTTGCTCGTGCCTTTGAATTGCACTTTTCTACAGCCTTCCAAGCCTGTGTGCCAGGCCTACTTAAAAAATATTTACACCAATCATATTTGTTGTGACAGTATTCTAATAATTAAAAATTAAAATTTTTGGTAATAGTTGCTGTGATTTGAATCCTCAGTTTGCTGGTGCCATTGAATAGCGCTTTCCTCCTGCCTTGCAGCCTGCTGTGAGCCAGGCCCACCTAGCCAATTGTTGTCAGCAATCATATTTCTGTTAACAGTATTGCAAAAATTGTCAATCATCACTGTTTAGACTGTCAGTAATCAGTCTCCTAGTGTCCTTGAATTGCATCTCCCTCCTGCCTGCCATCCTTTTGTGCCAGGCCGTCTTGCCAACTATTTACACCAATCCTAATTTTTTGTCACAGTATAGTTACTAATTAAAATTAAAAAATCTTTATTGTTGATGATCTTAACCCTCAGTTTGTTCGTGCCTTTGAATAGCACTTTTCTACAGCCTTCCAAGCCTGTGTGCCAGGCCTACTTAAAAAATATTTACACCAATCATATTTGTTGTGACAGTATTCTAATAATTAAAAATTAAAATTTTTGGTAATAGCTGCTGTGATTTGAATTGTCAGTTTACTGGTGCCATTGAATAGCACTTTCCTCCTGCCTTGCAGCCTGCTGTGAGCCAGACCTACCTAACCAATTGTTGTCAGCAATCATATTTCTGTTAACAGTATTTCAAAAATTGTCAATCATCACTGTTTAGACTGTCAGTAATCAGTCTCCTAGTTTCCTTGAATTGCATCTCCCTCCTGCCTGCCATCCATTTGTGCCAGGCCGTCTTGCCAACTATTTACACCAATCCAAATTTTTTGTCACAGTATAGTTACTAATAACAATTAAAAAAATCTTTATTGTTGATGATCTTAACCCTCAGTTTGCTCGTGCCTTTGAATTGCACTTTTCTACAGCCTTCCAAGCCTGTGTGCCAGGTCTACTTAAAAAATATTTACACCAATCATATTTGTTGTGACAGTGGTCGTGGTGCTGTGATTCCTTTAGACCCTACACATATGCACATTGTTCAGACGCCGGGTGCCAGGGGGGATGCAAAAACTTCTGAGGAGGACCTAGTTGAATGGCTAACACAGGAAACCCAATCTTCTTCAGCTTCCGCTGCTAGTCCTCCTAACCTTGACGCACCATCTAAGTCCAGCTGTGCTTTGGGCAGGTCTCAAGTGACCAGTGACACTCCGCCGCCTGTCGCCACCACCAACACTAGCACCACAGCCGCTTCACTTGATCTGTCACAGGAGTTATTGACACATCATTTTGAAGAAATGAGTGATGCGCTACCATCATTGACAGAGGATGTAGATAATAGTGATCAGTCTCAGTCAGGCAGCATTACCGACATGGAGGTACGGTGTGATGATGATGATGATGTTGTACCCGCTGCTGCTTCCTTTCTTGATGTTTCAGATACAAGTGAAGCGGTTGATGATGATGTGTCGGTGGATGTCACGTGGGTGCCTGCTAGAAGAGAAGAAGAAGAGGGGGAAAGTTCAGATGGGGAGACAGATAGGAGGAGGAGGAGGAGACGATTTGGAAGCACGGGGAGGTCGTCTCAAGGAGCTAGTGGCACAGTCAGACAGCATGCATCGTCACCAGGGGTCAGCCAGACAGCCCGCCGACGCCCATCAACGCATGCTGTTGCCACCAACAGAATGCCATCATCGCAGAGCTCAGCAGTGTGGCATTTTTTGTGTGTGTCTGCCTCTGACAACAGCGATGCCATTTGCAACCTGTGCCAAAAGAAACTGAGTCGTGGGAAGTCCAACAGCCACCTAGGTACAACTGCTTTGCGAAGGCACATGGTCTCCCATCACAAAGGCCGATGGGAAGAACACAGGAGTAGAAGCAGCACACAAAGTGAAAGCCGCCCTCCTCCTCCTGCTCCAGCATCTTCAGCCACGTCAACCAGTGCTGTCCTCCTTGCCCCCTCTCAACCATACTCCACTCAGTCTCTCTTACATAGCAGTTCCTGGTCATCTGCCCACAGTCAGGTGTCTGTCAAGGACATGTTTGAGCGTAAGAAGCCAATTTCTCAAAGTCACCCCCTTGCCCGGCGTCTGACAGCTGGCTTGTCTGAACTCTTAGCCCGCCAGCTTTTACCATACAAGCTGGTGGAGTCTGATGCTTTCAAAAAATTTGTATCTATTGGGACACCGCAGTGGAAGGTACCTGGCAGAAATTTCTTTTCACAAAAGGCAATCCCAAACCTGTACTCTGTTGTGAGAAAGGAAGTTATGGCATGTCTGGCACACAGCGTTGGGGCAAGGGTCCATATGACCACGGATAGCTGGTCTGCAAAGCATGGTCAGGGCAGGTATATCACCTACACTGCGCATTGGGTAAACCTGCTGACTTCTGACAAGCATGGAATGCGTGGCTCTGCAGAAGAGTTGGTGACAACGCCACGACTTGCAGGCAGGCCTGCTGCTACCTCCTCTACTCCTCCTACTCCATCCTCTTCCATAACCTCTTCCTCGGCTGAGTCCTCTTCAACTTCTGCATCTTGCTCCACATCTATGGCACCCCCCCAGCTCCCCAGGTACTATGCTACATCCCGGGTACGGCAGTGTCACGCCGTCTTGGGGTTGACTTGCCTGAAAGCGGAGAGTCACACCGCACCAGCACTCCTGAACGCACAGGTGGATCAGTGGCTGACTCCGCACCAACTGGAGATTGGCAAGGTTGTTTCTGACAATGGAAGTAATTTGGTGGCGGCATTGAAATTGGGCAAGTTGACACATGTGCCGTGCATGGCACATGTGTGTAATCTGATTGTACAACGATTTGTCCATAAGTACCCAGGCTTATAGGACGTCCTGAAGCAGGCCAGGAAGGTGTGTGGCCATTTCAGGCGTTCCTACACGGCCATGGCGCACTTGTCTGATATCCAGCATCGAAACAACCTGCCAGTGAGGCGCTTGATTTGCGACAGCCCGACACGGTGGAATTCAACACTCCTAATGTTTGACCGCCTGCTCCAACAAGAAAAAGCTGTTAATGAGTATTTGTATGACCGGGGTGCTAGGACAGCCTCTGGGGAGCTGGGGATATTTTTGCCAAATTACTGGACGCTCCTGCGCAATGCCTGTAGGCTCATGCGTCCTTTTGAGGAGGTGACAAACCTTGTCAGTCTCACCGAAGGCACCATCAGTGACATCATACCATTTGTTTTCTTCCTGGAGCGTGCCCTGCGAAGAGTGCTGGATCAGGCAGTAGATGAGCGTGAAGAGGAAGCGGGAGAGTTGTGGTGTCCATCACCCCCGCAAACAGCCGAATCAGCATTGCTTGCTGGACCTGCGGCAACGCAGGAAGAGGATTGTGAGGAAGAGGAGTCAGAGGAGAAATGTGGCTTTGGGGAGGATGAGGAGGAGGAAGACCGAGCACAACAGTCATCCCAGGGTGCTCGTTGTTGTCACCTCTCTGGTACCCGTGGTGTTGTACGTGGCTGGGGGGAAGAAGATACCATGAGTGAGATCAGTGAGGAGGAGGAACGCAACATGATTAGCTCAGCATCCAACCTTGTTCAAATGGGTTCTTTCATGCTGTTGTGCCTGTTGAGGGACCCTCGTATAAAAAAGCTGAAGGAGAACGACCTGTACTGGGTGTCCACGCTCCTCGACCCCCGGTATAAGCATAAAGTGCCTGAAATGTTACCAAATTCCTGCAAGTCGGAAAGGATGGAGCATTTTCATAATAAATTAAAAACTATGCTTTACACAGCGTATAAGGGTGATGTCACAGCACCACGGGAATGTAACAGGGGAAGAGATGAAATTAATCCTCCTCCTCCCATGACCACGGCGTCAAGGACCGGGCGCTTTCCTGACGTCTTGTTGATGGAGGACATGCGTACCTTTTTAACTCCCATGCACCATCAGAGCCTTTCGGGATCCAGCCTTAGAGAAAGACTCAACCGACAGGTAGCAGACTACCTAGCTTTAACTGCGGATCTCGACACTCTCAGGAGCGATGGACCCCTTGACTACTGGGTGTGCAGGATGGACTTGTGGCCTGAGCTATCCCAATTTGCAATGGAACTTCTGGCCTGCCCCGCTTCAAGTGTCCTGACCGAAAGGACTTTTAGTGCAGCAGGAGGTTTTGTCACTGAGAAGAGAAGTCGCCTAGGTCAAAAAAGCCTTGACTATCTCACTTTTATAAAAATGAATGAGGGCTGGATCCCGAAGGGACTGACATTGGGCGATACATTTGAATAAAAAACTACTGATGATGATATGAGCTGCCTTGGGCTACAACTGGTACACAGGCTGGCCTTTTTTTTTTGGTTATAAAGACGGAGGACTTGCTTGACTTATCCGCCAACAACTAGTGTTCATGCCACAAGCTTTTAGGGCACTTTAGAAATGTTTTACAAACATTGATTTTTCTGGCCGCTGCTACAGCAGTTGCTCCAACAATACCCCAATTTTTCAGTCATTTGTACATTCCTAATTTTTCTGGCCTCTGCTGCATCTCTGTGGGTACAAAACTCAAATAAAAAAAATAATGCACATAACACTAGTGATTAAACTGTTATGAATTGTACAACTTTACACACCACTCATATCTGGTGTACCATTCAATTGAACGCAAAATGCAACAAATTTGAAAGAGTAGGACCGACCAAGCATCTTTATCCGTCTCTTGGTTACTCTAAATTATCTCTGTGTTCCATCTATGACATACCTGTACTCTATTGTACAAAAAGGTGGCATATGTTGTGTTTCATGCTGTTGTCCCTGTTGCGGGTCGTGGCCCATGATATAAAAAGGCTGAAGGAGAACGACCTGTAGTAATGGGTGCCCCATCCAGTTTTTAGAAAAATTTTCCTGGTTCCTCTCAATTGTCTTTGGGTTTCTAAAATGGATGCCATACCTGTACTCGCTTGTGCAAAAGGATGGCATATGTGGTGGTGTTTCCTGCAGTTGTTTCTGTTGAGGGTGCTGGACCCTCTTATAAAAAAGCTGAAGGAGAACGACCTGGAGTGGGAGTCCAAGCATGGTTTTTGGTGCTATTTCACTTTTACAAACAATTATCTGTGGGTTTCACAAATCAATGCCGTACCAGTACTCTATTGTTCCAAAGTATGCCATATGTTCTCTTTCCTGCTGGTATTTTGTTTGAGGGTCCTGGACACTCTTATAAAAAGGCCTAAGGTGAAAGAGGTGTACTGGGTGTCCACTCTTTTTTATTTTCTATTTCTCATTTGACCAAAATTATCTCTGGTTTTGTAAAATCAATGCCGTACCTGTACTCTATTGTTCAAAAGGATGCCATACGTCCTCTTTCCTGCTGGTGTTTTTTTTGAGTGTCCAGGACCCTCTTATAAAAAGGCCTAAGGAGAAAGAGGTGTACTGGTTGGCCACTCATTTTTATTTTTCTATTTAACAATTGAACAAAATGATCCCTGGGTTTGTAAAATCAATGCTGTACCTGTACTCTATTGTTCAAAAGGATGCCATATGTCCTCTTTCCTGCTGGTGTTTTTTTTTGAGGGTCCAGGACCCTCTTATAAAAAGGCCTAAGGAGAAAGAGGTGTACTGGCTGTCCATCGAATCATTTTTTTTATTCAAATTTACATTTTAAATTTTTTTTCTATGGGTTTCTAAAATCTATGCCTTTCCTGTACTCTATTGTTCAAAAGTATGCCATATGTCCTCTTTCCTGCTGGTTTTTTGTTTGAGGGTCCTGGACCCTCTTATAAAAAGGCCTTATGGATAAAGAATTGTACTGGGTGTCCATCCAATCATTTTTTTTAATTAAAATTCACGGTTGCAACAAATTATCCCCGGGTTTCTAAAATCAATGCCTTTCCTGTAATCTTTTTTTCACAAAGGATGCCATATGTCCTCTTTCCTACTGCTGGTTTTGTTGAGTGTCCTGGAGCCTCTGCTAAAAAGGCCTAAGGATAAAGAAGTGTACTGGGTGTCTATTCAATTTTTTTTTAGATTTCACGGTTGTAACAAATTTTTTCTGTCTTTCAAAAATCAATGCCTTTCCTGTAATCTATTTTTCAAAAGGATGCCATATGTCCTATTTCATGCTGTTCTTTCTGTTGAGGCTCCGGGACACTCTTATAAAAAGGCCTAAGGAGAAAGTGGTGTACTGGGTGTCCATCGAATCATTTTTTTTATTCAAATTTACATTTGCAAAAAATTATCTATGGGTTTCTAAAATCAATGCCTTTCCTGTACTCTTACTCTATTGTTAAAAAGTATGCCATATGTCCCCTTTCCTGCTGGTGTTTTGTTTCAGGGTCCTGGACCCTCTTATAAAAAGGCCTAGGGAGAAAGAATTGTACTGGGTGTCCATCCAATCATTTTTTTTTTAATTAAAATTCACGGTTGCAACAAATTATCCCCGGGTTTCTAAAATCAATGCCTTTCCTATAATCTTTTTTTTCACAAAGGATGCCATATGTCCTCTTTCAAACTGCTGGTTTTGTTGAGTGTCCTGGAGCCTCTGCTAAAAAGGCCTAAGGATAAAGAAGTGTACTGGGTGTCTATTCAATGTTTTTTTAGATTTCACGGTTGTAACAATTTTTTTCTGTCTTTCAAAAATCAATGCCTTTCCTGTAATCTATTTTTCAAAAGGATGCCATATGTCCTATTTCATGCTGTTCTTTCTGTTGAGGCTCCGGGACACTCTTATAAAAAGGACTAAGGATAAAGAAGTGTACTGGGTGTCCAATCAATGTTTTTTTTCTATTTCCCGGGTCATATAACTGATCTCTGTGTTTCTAAAATCAATGCCTTTCCTGTAATCTAATTTTCAAAAGTATGCCATATGTCCTCTTTCCTGCTGGTGTTTTTTTTGAGGGTCCAGGACCCTCTTATAAAAAGGCCTAAGGAGAAAGTGGTGTACTGGGTGTCCATCGAATCATTTTTTTTATTCAAATTTACATTTGCAAAAAATTATCTATGGGTTTCTAAAATCAATGCCTTTCCTGTACTCTTACTCTATTGTTAAAAAGTATGCCATATGTCCCCTTTCCTGCTGGTGTTTTGTTTGAGGGTCCTGGACCCTCTTATAAAAAGGCCTAGGGAGAAAGAATTGTACTGGGTGTCCATCCAACCATTTTTTTATTCAAATTCACGGTTGCAACAAATTATCCCCGGGTTTCTAAAATCAATGCCTTTCCTATAATCTTTTTTTCACAAACGATGCCATATGTCCTCTTTCCTACTGCTGGTTTTGTTGAGTGTCCTGGAGCCTCTGCTAAAAAGGCCGAAGGATAAAGAAGTGTCATAATACCAAATGCCTGTCTCTTTAAAAGATATATCCCTAACTGAGTCCTGGCTATAAAGGAGCCTGCAACATTCAATACCTTGCTTGGTATTGAAGTTGCATGCTTCCCTGCACAGCCGCTCTCACTGAGGACTCTGACTTCCCTCTGTGCTACTGAACACACGCTGTTTGCGTGTCATCTATCCACTTCCGGTTTCACGGACCTTCACTTCCGGTTTACACAGAACAGGACGCTGCAGCTCTGTAAGCTGCTCTCCCCTCAAACTACTTCAGCGGTTTGCCTTAAAAACAATCACTGAACCACCATTGCTACTTTTTCTCCCTCCGGAGGTGAGTCATTGCTGGACATATCATCTTATATATTTTTGTCATAAAACCATTTTGTCACTTTTACATTTTTTCACAAAAACGTTACTTTTTCTTTTGTTTTCTGGACATTATCTCTTTTGTAATTTTTGCCTCATATTTATTGTTTGCTACAAACCCATATTTTTCCTTTTATCATATTTTTGCTATGCAGTCCTAAACCTTCAGAGTTAAAACTGTTATTTCATTCAATTACAACTTTTTAGTGAGAACCACAATCTAACTCACTTATTGGCCACAACAGTTTTAACTCTCATATTAAACTCCACTCACTCAGTTTATATGTGTGTATTTCCAGATAAAATACACACTATAGATTATGTGAGACACAACCTTTATTTATATGGTCTGCTATAACAACTGTTTTGCATATATTTGTTCTACAAAATCTAACTTAAAGTTAGTGTGTGTTACAGAATACCAAGCCCTAAAAACAGAATGCTGAACCCTGCTGACCTACAGGCTCATGTCATGGAACTCTCCCATAAAGTAGATCAGTTGACACAGGGTCTTAGAGAATTACACTCAGAGAATTTAACCCTAAAAGGGATTATAAAAGAAGGATTTAACTCTCCTCCTGTTCCTCCTGAACCGCCTATCAGCCCCCCAGAACATTTCTCAGGCGATAGAAAAACTTTTAGACAGTTCTACAATGCCTGTAGAATGTTTATTACATTAAAACCAAAAACATTCCCTACTGAAAGAATTAAAATTCTGACAATAATATCCTATTTAAAAGGAGAACCCCGTGCTTGGGCAGACTCCCTGTATGAATCTAATGACCCCATACTTGAATCAGTTGATGAATTTTTTAGAGCAATGTCTGATCTGTATGAAGACCCTCATAAACAACTGACAGCAGAAAATACATTACGTAGTCTAAAGCAGAATAAAAGATATGTGGAAGACTACATATCTGAGTTCAAGATCTGGCAAAGAGACACGCAATGGAATCAAATCTCATTAATTAATCAATTTAGATTAGGTCTATCAGACCCCATAAAAGATGAATTAGTTAGAATTGATCTTCCAGATTCTTTAGAGGCATTAATGGCCCTTACTATTAAGATTGATAGGAGATTCAGAGAGAGGAGATTAGAAAAACAAACACATGACACTGTAACTAGATATCATCCTTCACGTCCTGTGACATATAGCCCAAGGGGTAATGCAGAGGCCATGGATATTGGGTTCATTAAAGGACCGCTAACCCCAGAGGAAAAGTATCATCGCAAGGAACATGCTCTCTGCATGTATTGTGCCTCCAAGGACCATTCAGTCACGGACTGCCCATCTCTGAAGAGACAGAAATCTGGTGAGTCAGTTTGTGCTCTTCACAATTTTACACTTTCTACTCATAAACCAACTTACTTATTAGTTCCCATCTCGTTACAGTGGGAAAGACAGCGACTAAACCTTGAAGCCGTTGTGGACTCTGGCGCTTATGCCAATTACATTGATTCCTCTATAGTAAAAAATAAAAATATACCGTTTGTTGTGAAAGAAAATCCAGTTGCAGTACGTTTGATTGATGGTAATTGTTTATCCACAGGTCCCATCACACACCAAACGATTCCCATACTTGTTAACATTCACAATAACCACCAAGAGTACATCTCTTTTGATATCATCACCTCTCCAATGTTCCCGGTCATGCTCGGGCTGCACTGGTTAAGACAACACCAACCAATGATTCATTGGAAACAAAATACAATAGAATTTAACTCATCCTATTGCAAAAATACTTGTCTACTTTCTCACTCTATACTCCACCTAAACCAAGATGAAGGGTTAATACCACATCAGTATCATGACTTCTCATTAGTATTTGATAAAGTAGAAGCAGAATCTCTACCACCCCATAGAGAGTATGATTGCCCGATAGAACTTATACCAGGGTCTGACATCCCATATGGGCACATCTTCCCTCTATCCCAAACTGAATTAATAAGACTCAAAGAATACATAAATGAAAACCTTAGAAAAGGATTCATAAGACCTTCCACCTCTCCTGCAGGTGCGGGCATTTTATTTGTGACTAACAAAGACAAAACCATCAGGCCGATTGTGGATTACCGTGAGCTCAATAAACGTACTGTGAAAGACCGTTATCCTCTGCCGCTCATCCCTGAACTTATAGAAAGATTAAATGGGTCATCCATTTTCACTAAACTCGACCTCAGAGGTGCTTACAACCTCATTTGTATGCGTTCAGGTGATGAGTGGCTGACGGCGTTCCGTACGAGGTACGGACTCTTTGAGTACACGGTAATGCCATTTGGGCTATGTAATGCCCCTGCAACGTTTCAACGTTATATTAATGACATATTCAGAGATATATTGGACACCTTCCTGGTAATATATCTTGATGATATATTAATCTTTTCTAACAATCTGACAGAACACATAAAACACGTAAGAACAGTCTTGGCACGTTTACAAGCACATAAACTTTACGTGAAAGCTGAGAAATGTATATTTCATAGTAATGATATCACATTTCTGGGGTACCATATCTCATCAAAAGGGATTCAGATGGAAAATTCAAAGGTTCAAGCAATAATTGATTGGCCCATACCACGTAATAAAAAGAATGTCCAGAAATTTCTAGGGTTTTCGAATTTCTATCGAAAGTTTATTAAAGGGTTCTCTCACATTGCTAAACCCCTCACTAATCTTACTAAAGATCATATACCTTTTGTGTGGTCCCCCTCAGCTAATGATGCCTTTAATTATTTAAAACATGCGTTTACTACAGCTCCTATTCTTGCTTATCCTGACCCACTCTCTCAGTATACACTTGAAGTAGATGCATCTGAACATGCTATTGGGGCTGTACTTTCCCAAAAATCCAAAACCACCAATAAATTACATCCAATAGCATATTACTCCCGTGTCCTCACATCTTCTGAACTAAACTATCATGTAGGGGAAAAAGAACTTCTCGCCATGAAAAGTGCCCTAGTTAATTGGAGACATTTATTAGAGGGAACCGCTGAACCTATTATTATCTATACCGATCATAGAAACCTACAGTTTCTCAAAACCAATCGAACACTCACATCTAGACAGGTCAGATGGAGTTTATTCTTTTCAAGGTTCAACTACATTATCACCTATAGGACGGCTTCCCTGAACACAAAAGCAGACATCCTATCCAGGCTGCCTCCAAAACCCCATCAGGTTCCTCACACAGGTACTATTATTCCCCCTAACTTTATTTTAGGTGGTATCATAGATTTCACAGTTAAATTAAAAAGTGAACAAGACATCGATACAACAAAGGATACATATAATCTAACTCCTAAATCTGATGGGTTACTTTGTTATCAAGGTAAGACATATATCCCTCCAAACATGAGATCATTTATACTTGAACAGGTACATGATTCTAAATTCTCTGGACACCCAGGAGTTAACAAGACTCACAGATTGCTAAAGCGATTGTACTGGTGGCCCAGAATGATTTGTGATGTACAAAAACACATCTCTACCTGTAAGACATGTACTACATGTAAAAAAGATAGAAGACACCCCCCAGGTTATCTCCTTTCTCTTCCTATACCCAAAAGACCATGGAGTGAGATAGCCATAGATTTTATAGTTGAACTTCCCAAATCCGGTGGTAACAAAACAATTATGGTAGTGGTTGATCTATTGACACAAATGTCTCATTTTGTCCCTTTCCATAAACTGCCCACCAGTATGGAAACAGTGACGTTGTTGCTAAAAAATGTAATCAAATTACATGGAGTACCCTCTTCTATCACAACAGACAGAGGGACACAATTCACCTCGCGCCTTTGGAAACAGCTATCTAAAACCCTTGAGATTGATCAAAGGTTATCATCTGCTTTTCACCCCCAGACCAACGGGCAGACGGAGCGTACCAACCAGTGGTTGGAGGAATATATCCGTTGTTTCTCCACACAACAACAGGATAACTGGAATGAGTTGCTCCCTATCGCTGAATTTGCACATAACAACACATATCACACTTCAATCAAAGACACTCCTTTCCATGCCAATTACGGATTTCATCCGTCATTCTGCTTACCCCTCGAAAGGGAAAGTGATTGTCCTATAATAAATGATTTCACTAACTCCATCTCAGAATCCTTTACATTACTTTCAGAAAACATAAAAAAGGCTCAAGCACGTCATAAACATTATTATGACCTCCGACATAGAGCGTCCCCTATCTATAAACCTGGTGACTTGGTATGGCTATCCACGAGAAACCTTCGTCTCACTGTGCCTAGCCGCAAGTTCAACAAACTATTTATTGGACCTTTCCCTGTAACTAAGGTTATCAATGACAACGCTGTGACCTTGTTTCTGCCTTCACATTATCATATCCACCCAACCTTTCATGTTTCGCTTCTCAAGCCATATCAGGCACTCAGAAATCATTCACCATCTTCTGTGGATGAACCCCCTCTAGCTCCTGAAGTGGAGTATGAGGTTGAAAACATCCTGGACTCTCGTAAAGTATCCGGTAGACTCCAGTATCTGATCCACTGGAAGGGCTATCCCCATGAGGAGGATTCCTGGGAGCCCTCAGTTAATCTCTCAGCCCCAAGACTAGTGTCTCTGTTTCACCGTCGACATCCATCTAGACCGAAACCATGAACCACGGAGTGGTTCCTTAAAGGGGGTACCCTGTCATAATAACAAATGCCTGTCTCTTTAAAAGATATATCCCTAACTGAGTCCTGGCTATAAAGGAGCCTGCAACATTCAATACCTTGCTTGGTATTGAAGTTGCATGCTTCCCTGCACAGCCGCTCTCACTGAGGACTCTGACTTCCCTCTGTGCTACTGAACACACGCTGTTTGCGTGTCATCTATCCACTTCCGGTTTCACGGACCTTCACTTCCGGTTTACACAGAACAGGACGCTGCAGCTCTGTAAGCTGCTCTCCCCTCAAACTACTTCAGCGGTTTGCCTTAAAAACAATCACTGAACCACCATTGCTACTTTTTCTCCCTCCGGAGGTGAGTCATTGCTGGACATATCATCTTATATATTTTTGTCATAAAACCATTTTGTCACTTTTACATTTTTTCACAAAAACGTTACTTTTTCTTTTGTTTTCTGGACATTATCTCTTTTGTAATTGTTGCCTCATATTTATTGTTTGCTACAAACCCATATTTTTCCTTTTATCATATTTTTGCTATGCAGTCCTAAACCTTCAGAGTTAAAACTGTTATTTCATTCAATTACAACTTTTTAGTGAGAACCACAATCTAACTCACTTATTGGCCACAACAGTTTTAACTCTCATATTAAACTCCACTCACTCAGTTTATATGTGTGTATTTCCAGATAAAATACACACTATAGATTATGTGAGACACAACCTTTATTTATATGGTCTGCTATAATAACTGTTTTGCATATATTTGTTCTACAAAATCTAACTTAAAGTTAGTGTGTGTTACAAGAAGTGTACTGGGTGTCTATTCAATGTTTTTTTAGATTTCCCGTTTGTAACAAATTTTTTCTGTCTTTCTAAAATCAATGCCTTTCCTGTAATCTATTTTTCAAAAGGATGCCATATGTCCTCTTTCATGCTGTTCTTTCTGTTGAGGCTCCGGGACACTCTTCTAAAAAAGCCTAAGGATAAAGAAGTGTACTGGGTGTATAATCTATTTTTTTTTAGATTTCACGGTTGCAACTAATGATCTCTGTGTTTCTAAAATCAATGCCTTTCCTGTAATCTTTTATTCAAAAGGATGACATATCTCCTCTTTCATGCTGTTGTTTCGGTTGATGCTCCGGGACCCTCGTATTAAAAAGGCCTGAGCATAAATAAGTGTCACGGCTGTGTAATCAATGTTTTTTTCTAATTTCACGGTTGCAAATAATGATCTGTGGGTTTCTAAAATCAATGCCTTTCCTGTACTCTTACTCTATTGTTAAAAAGTATGCCATATGTCCCCTTTCCTGCTGGTGTTTTGTTTGAGGGTCCTGGACCCTCTTATAAAAAGGCCTAGGGAGAAAGAATTGTACTGGGTGTCCATCCAATCATTTTTTTTTAATTAAAATTCACGGTTGCAACAAATTATCCCCGGGTTTCTAAAATCAATGCATTTCCTATAATCTTTTTTTTCACAAAGGATGCCATATGTCCTCTTTCAAACTGCTGGTTTTGTTGAGTGTCCTGGAGCCTCTGCTAAAAAGGCCTAAGGATAAAGAAGTGTACTGGGTGTCTATTCAATGTTTTTTTAGATTTCACAGTTGTAACAATTTTTTTCTGTCTTTCAAAAATCAATGCCTTTCATGTAATCTATTTTTCAAAAGGATGCCATATGTCCTATTTCATGCTGTTCTTTCTGTTGAGGCTCCGGGACACTCTTATAAAAAGGACTAAGGATAAAGAAGTGTACTGGGTGTCCAATCAATGTTTTTTTTCTATTTCCCGGGTCATATAACTGATCTCTGTGTTTCTAAAATCAATGCCTTTCCTGTAATCTAATTTTCAAAAGTATGCCATATGTCCTCTTTCCTGCTGGTGTTTTTTTTGAGGGTCCAGGACCCTCTTATAAAAAGGCCTAAGGAGAAAGTGGTGTACTGGGTGTCCATCGAATCATTTTTTTTATTCAAATTTACATTTGCAAAAAATTATCTATGGGTTTCTAAAATCAATGCCTTTCCTGTACTCTTACTCTATTGTTAAAAAGTATGCCATATGTCCCCTTTCCTGCTGGTGTTTTGTTTCAGGGTCCTGGACCCTCTTATAAAAAGGCCTAGGGAGAAAGAATTGTACTGGGTGTCCATCCAACCATTTTTTTTATTCAAATTCACGGTTGCAACAAATTATCCCCGGGTTTCTAAAATCAATGCCTTTCCTATAATCTTTTTTTCACAAACGATGCCATATGTCCTCTTTCCTACTGCTGGTTTTGTTGAGTGTCCTGGAGCCTCTGCTAAAAAGGCTGAAGGATAAAGAAGTGTACTGGGTGTCTATTCAATGTTTTTTTAGATTTCCCGTTTGTAACAAATTTTTTCTGTCTTTCTAAAATCAATGCCTTTCCTGTAATCTATTTTTCAAAAGGATGCCATATGTCCTCTTTCATGCTGTTCTTTCTGTTGAGGCTCCGGGACACTCTTCTAAAAAGGCCTAAGGATAAAGAAGTGTACTGGGTGTATAATCTATTTTTTTTTAGATTTCACGGTTGCAACTAATGATCTCTGTGTTTCTAAAATCAATGCCTTTCCTGTAATCTTTTATTCAAAAGGATGACATATCTCCTCTTTCATGCTGTTGTTTCGGTTGAGGCTCCGGGACCCTCGTATTAAAAAGGCCTGAGCATAAATAAGTGTCACGGCTGTGTAATCAATGTTTTTTTCTAATTTCACGGTTGCAAATAATGATCTGTGGGTTTCTAAAATCAATGCCTTTCCTGTAATCTTTTATTCAAAAGGATGACATATCTCCTCTTTCATGCTGTTGTTTCGGTTGAGGCTCCGGGACCCTCGTATTAAAAAGGCCTGAGCATAAATAAGTGTCACGGCTGTGTAATCAATGTTTTTTTCTAATTTCACGGTTGCAAATAATGATCTGTGGGTTTCTAAAATCAATGCCTTTACTGTAATCTTTTATTCAAAAGGATGACAGTACTACCAAAATACAGCCAATGAAGGGCCTTAGGAAGACTGAGCCAAGGTTGGATTGTAGTATTTGGTTAGGCTAATCATGATGGCCATGTAGACCACCACCACAGAGAGTCCTGGAAGTAACAGGGATGATGAGAGAAAGAGCTAAGAATAGTAGAACTTGAAACAACAGATTTAGCCATGGGTTTTAGTGCAAAACCGCTTGGCTTTTTTTTGGCTTTGGGTGCGGCTATTCATGCAGGCCATATAGAGCTGAAAACATTCAGTGTCGTATCAGCTATTAAACTAATAAGAACAGTACTACCAAAATACAGCCAATGAAGGGCCTTAGGAAGACTGGGCCAAGGTTGGATTGTAGTATTTGGTTAGGCTAATCATGATGGCCATGTAGACCACCACCACCGAGAGTCATGGAAGTAACAGGGATGATGAGATGAAAGAGCTAAGAATAGTAGAACTTGAAACAACAGAGTTAGCCATGGGTGTTAGTGCAAAACCGCTTGGCTTTTTTTTGGCTTTGGGTGCGGCTATTCATGCAGGCGATATAGAGCTGAAAACATTCGGTGTCGTATCAGCTATTAAACTAATAAGAACAGTACTACCAAAATACAGCCAATGAAGGGCCTTAGGAAGACTGGGCCAAGGTTGGATTGTAGTATTTGGTTAGGCTAATCATGATGGCTATGTAGACCACCACCACCGAGAGTCATGGAAGTAACAGGGATGATGAGATGAAAGAGCTAAGAATAGTAGAACTTGAAACAACAGAGTTAGCCATGGGTGTTAGTGCAAAACCGCTTGGCTTTTTTTTGGCTTTGGGTGCGGCTATTCATGCAGGCCATATAGAGCTGACAACATTCGGTATCGTATCCGCTATTAAACTAATAAGAACAGTACTACCAAAATACAGCCAATGAAGGGCCTTAGGAAGACTGGGCCAAGGTTGGATTGTAGTATTTGGTTAGGCTAATCATGATGGCCATGTAGACCACCACCACCGAGAGTCCTGGAAGTAACAGGGATGATGAGATGAAAGAGCTAAGAATAGTAGAACTTGAAACAACAGAGTTAGCCATGGGTGTTAGTGCAAAACCGCTTGGCTTTTTTTTGGCTTTGGGTGCGGCTATTCATGCAGGCCATATAGAGCTGACAACATTCGGTGTCGTATCAGCTATTAAACTAATAAGAACAGTACTACCAAAATACAGCCAATGAAGGGCCTTAGGAAGACTGGACCAAGGTTGGATTGTAGTATTTGGTTAGGCTAATCATGATGGCCATGTAGACCACCACCACCGAGAGTCCTGGAAGTAACAGGGATGATGAGATGAAAGTGCTAAGAATAGTACTACTTGAAACAACAGAGTTAGCCATGGGTGTTAATCCAAGACCGCTTGGATTTATTTTTGTATTGGGTGCAGCTAATCATGCAGGCCATATAGAGCTGACAACATTCGGTGTTGTATCAGCTATAAAAATAATAAGAACTGTACTATCAAAATACAGACAATGAAGGGCCTATGAAGACTGAGCAAAGGTTGGATTGTAGTATTTTGTTCAGCTAATCATGATGGCCATGTAGACCGCCCGTAACAGGGATGAAAGTGCTAAGAATAGTACTAATTGAAACAACAGAGTTAGCCATGGGTGTTAGTCTAAGACCACTCGGCTTTTTTTGGGGTTTGGGTGCAGCTAATCATGAAGGACAGATAGTCCTGCCACCATTTGGTGTTGTAACAGGTATGAAAATGCAAAGAACAGTACTACATAACACAACCTACTTACCATGGGTCACAGAACATATGTTTGGTTGTTATATTTTGTAAGGGTAATCATGCAGGCCATATAGACCTCCACCGATAGGGTGAGTATGAGTAACAGCTATTAAAATGCGAAGGACATTACTAATTAACACAACATAGTTACCATGGGTCGCAGACCAAGAGCAGATGTCTTATTATTATATTTTGTATGGGTAATCATCCAGGCCGTATAGACCTCACCAAATAGGGGGAGTTACAGAGATTAAAGTGCTAAGAATGGTAGTACTTAAAACACAACCTCGTTAAAATAGGTAGCAGACCACATGTCTTATTATTATAATTTTTCAGGGTAATCTGGCAGGCCATATAGAACTCCCCCGATAGGGGGGGGGGGGACAGGGATTAAAGTGCTAAGAAAAGTACTAATTGACACAAGCTAGTTGGGTCCAAGAACGCATGTTTGATTATTAGAATTTATTAGGGTAATTATATATCTAACAAATCTATCTATTTCTCTTCTATCCATTCTATCTAACTATCAATCTATGTATATCTATCTATCCTATCTATCACTATCAATCTATCTTCTGTCCGGGATGTTTTGAGACAGCTACTTTGGGAATGTTAGTTGATTTAGACCCATTATGGCTTAAAAGCCGACTCTGCATCAACTATGTAATTTTCCATGGGAGTTTTTCCAGGGATCCCCCTCCAGCATGCAACAGTCCAGGTGTTAGTACCCTTGAAACAACTTTTCCATCACTATTGTGGCCAGAAAGAGTCCTTGTAGGTTTTAAAGTTCTCCTGCCTATTGAGTTCGCGAACAATACCGGAAGTTCGAGTCCGCGGTTCGCGAACCGAAAATTTTAGGTTTGCGACATCACTATCACTAAGTAGATATCCCTTTAAATGTATCACACGCTTGCATTATTTTAACTACGATTACGGCATCCGGCCAAAACATGTCAGCCTATACAGTATATATACAGGGAGTGCAGAATTATTAGGCAAGTTGTATTTTTGAGGATTAATTTTATTATTGAACAACAACCATGTTCTCAATGAACCCAAAAAACTCATTAATATCAAAGCTGAATATTTTTGGAAGTAGTTTTTAGTTTGTTTTTAGTTTTAGCTATTTTAGGGGGATATCTGTGTGTGCAGGTGACTATTACTGTGCATAATTATTAGGCAACTTAACAAAAAACAAATATATACCCATTTCAATTATTTATTTTTACCAGTGAAACCAATATAACATCTCAACATTCACAAATATACATTTCTGACATTCAAAAACAAAACAAAAACAAATCAGTGACCAATATAGCCACCTTTCTTTGCAAGGACACTCAAAAGCCTGCCACCCATGGATTCTGTCAGTGTTTTGATCTGTTCACCATCAACATTGCGTGCAGCAGCAACCACAGCCTCCCAGACACTGTTCAGAGAGGTGTACTGTTTTCCCTCCTTGTAAATCTCACATTTGATGATGGACCACAGGTTCTCAATGGGGTTCAGATCAGGTGAACATGGAGGCCATGTCATTAGATTTTCTTCTTTTATACCCTTTCTTGCCAGCCACGCTGTGGAGTACTTGGACGCATGTGATGGAGCATTGTCCTGCATGAAAATCATGTTTTTCTTGAAGGATGCAGACTTCTTCCTGTACCACTGCTTGAAGAAGGTGTCTTCCAGAAACTGGCAGTAGGACTGGGAGTTGAGCTTGACTCCATCCTCAACCCGAAAAGGCCCCACAAGCTCATCTTTGATGATACCAGCCCAAACCAGTACTCCACCTTCACCTTGCTGGCGTCTGAGTCGGACTGGAGCTCTCTGCTCTTTACCAATCCAGCCACGGGCCCATCCATCTGGCCCATCAAGACTCACTCTCATTTCATCAGTCCATAAAACCTTAGAAAAATCAGTCTTGAGATATTTCTTGGCCCAGTCTTGACGTTTCAGCTTGTGTGTCTTGTTCAGTGGTGGTCGTCTTTCAGCCTTTCTTACCTTGGCCATGTCTCTGAGTATTGCACACCTTGTGCTTTTGGGCACTCCAGTGATGTTGCAGCTCTTAAATATGGCCAAACTGGTGGCAAGTGGCATCTTGGCAGCTGCACGCTTGACTTTTCTCAGTTCATGGGCAGTTATTTTGCGCCTTGGTTTTTCCACACGCTTCTTGCGACCCTGTTGACTATTTTGAATGAAACGCTTGATTGTTCGATGAACACGCTTCAGAAGCTTTGCAATTTTAAGAGTGCTGCATCCCTCTGCAAGATATCTCACTATTTTTGACTTTTCTGAGCCTGTCAAGTTCTACTTTTGACCCATTTTGCCAAAGGAAAGGAAGTTGCCTAATAATTATGCACACCTGGTATAGGGTGTTGATGTCATTAGACCACACCCCTTCTTATTACAGAGATGCACATCACCTAATATGCTTAATTGGTAGTAGGCTTTCGAGCCTATACAGCTTGGAGTAAGACAACATGCATAAAGAGGATGATGTGGTCAAAATACTCATTTGCCTAATAATTCTGCACTCCCTGTATATATATATATATATATATATATATATATATATATATATATATATATATATACATCTTTGGAAATGTATATGTATGTATCTCTATGTTAAAGCCCTCTGCCTGTTTTTTTTTGGAACACCTGAGACCTCATATTTTTGAGCTCTTATAACTTTTTTGTGCAATATTTCTTTTAAATACTTTTATTAGATGGTGTTATTATGAGTGTAACTGTAGCTTGTAATGTATTTTTGATGTGTTCTGTGCAACTTTTATGTTTCGCTAAAGAGTTATCATGTCCGCTCGCACTTTAGTAAATTGACCCCCTAGTGTTTACTGTCCCTTTAAGATCTATATTTACCATTGATAACAAATGGTTCTACATTCAATACAAAGTTAGAATATGTCAAATTTAGCATTATTAAAATAAGAAAAAAGTGTTAATAATGCCCATACTATTTGTCCATTAGACTTTAACATACATAATGTTTGTTGGTTCACAGAAAGTATAGTAAACTGGTTGAGTGTGCTACAGAGAGGCGGAAAAATATTCCTCAGTCCAATTTTTATTTTGCTCTGGGTTCCATCTGTGTTTCTTTTCAACTTATAACATTTTATGGGCTAGAAACTTTATATGAATCAAAATTCCTTCCTCGTATGTGACTGTCACAGATTGGAGTCAGAGTTGGAAGATGAATGAGTTTTAATCTACCAATCGGATTGTCAGAGTCCCATAGGGGAGAATGAGCAGAAGCCAGACGTATAGGAAGTGTGCCCAGTGATATGGCAACATCACAATGCATGTGTGCATGATATATATAATTCTAAATGCATCCCAGGGTATTCTGCAGCAGGAAATTAGGGTACCCAGGGTGACAGGGAATCAAATGTAATTTACAGTTACAGAGTAAGAGAAAATGAAAAAAAAATGAAAAGAGAGATAGAAATAGCATAGTAAAATAGATCCAGAAAAATATTTAACCACTGAGGGAAAGAAAAATAAAATGAAATAGAATTAGTTAAATGATAAATGGAAAAGAGGAAGAAGTGGGGAAAATCTATAAAGAAAGTAGTTCAGTACATGCAGAATGAGGATTAGTGAAGTTATATTTATGTGCTAAATATTATACTAAGCACAACACTTCTGTACATCAAATCAGGCATTGCATATTAATGCGTGATTATAGTCACATGATTCCCAGTACGTAGTCTGAAATAATAGCTGTTGTCTAGCACCATGTGTCTACCTGTTTCATTAAATTAAAGTAGAACAGATGTATGCGTGGGTAGCAGTCATCTAAATGTAATTCAACTGTTATTTTATAAGAATTGTACTATCAAAATATTTGTTTTAATATAAAATGAAAGACGTGATCTCTGTTTTTTTTAAAAAACAACTCTTTTTTATTCCCCCTTCTTTATACTATGTATAAAATCAGCAGCTCGAACTTTTAAAGACACAGTTAACACTTGTAATATGAAATGCTTTATTTTGTTAACACAATGACATTGGCTAATCGAAAGGTCTGCAGATTCAAGTGCAGGATGACCTCCAAATAAGGAAAGGGGTGGGTAGAGTTTGAAAATTGAAAAAATTGCAGCAAACAAGCTGTTAATCTGTTCTAATAACATTCAGACTCTGCTAATAGGTCAATCTATTGGAATACGGCAGAGAAAAATGTTATTTAAAATTTGCTAAGGTCAATGATACAGTTCGCCTTTGTTGTCTAAAAATATATTAAAAAAGGTGAATAAATACATTATTATTTTGACAGTATTTTATTCTTTGATTTTAATAGCTAAATCAAAAGGCTTGCATTAGGTTACCCCCCCCCCCCCCCCGCTTTGGTCAGTGCTGTGGAAAACTGTAGCTTGGCGGGTACAGTGGGCAGAGGTGGAGGTGGTCATATTTCCTGCAATCCTTCTGGGGCTGGAGGCCTAGGGCATGGGGTTTCTTCAACTGCTGCTCAAGGGGCTGTGGGGCTTTTACATACTCTCAGTGGGCCTGGATCACCCAGGGTCTCCTCAGCCAGATACAGTGGCTACTATGCTAGCAGCTTTTCAATCTGTACTCAGATGGCCAGGAGGGCCTCTGCTAGTGCAGGGTTCTCCTATTTTTCAGCATTGTCTTCTGGTGTAGGTTTGGCATCCTCTTCCCACAATGACCGGGTGTTGCTGACATGACTTCCGGGTCATGTGGTGGGATGCCAGATAGAACAATGGAGAAGGTGGCTTGGCCTTCTTGGGTAGGACATGTTTGGGGGAGAATGTGGGGAGAGGGGGCCCGGTGCAAGAGAGCTCATATGGGGAGGTGGGGGTCCTCCCACAGAGTATAGGTACAATCAATGGAAGGATGCAAGAAATGTTTTTAGTCCTGGTTCTAGGGTCAGGCCTTTATAAACCTATACTACTTGCCATACAAGGGTTGCTGGGGGTAGCAGTGGGAGAGATAGGGGGTCTTTTGCAGGGGTTGTGAGACTCACACTGCTTCTTTTGGGCCAGGGTACTCCTCCCTCAGATACAAGTCCTCAGCAGGATCTAGCAGGTTATCAGAATATGGAGCAGGGACCTGAGCTTTCTGGTGATGTTGCTGCAGCTTCTGGACCAGCCCCAGTGGCGGATACCACAGGATCTGGTGTGATCATTTTGGGGCAGTGCTGGACAGATGGATAGAGAGTCATCAGGGACATCTACTTCAGATAGTGATAGCTCACTAGATTTGGTGGGTAAGGGGTAGCGGTGGATGTTTTGAATGACAAAGAAGCTGGTTTCTGCATAGCCTAAGCAAGATAGTGCAGGGGCACCTGTTAGCTCTGTGAAAGTGAACAAGCTGGGGAAAGAAGTAGAGCCTAGGAGAGTCTCTGTTTGTAGCCCAGCGATAGTGGCTATGAATGTTGCGGATCAGGGGGATCCTTATGCTTGCTTGGTGCACTCATGGTGAGGAAGATTAGGGATAACAAGTATGTTAACATTTTTCAGCAAACTGCTGAGTTTTATAAAGGATAAGGAGCAGAGCAGGGATGATACAGGGCCAAAGAAATTTAAATTTTCTGATTTGACGAGTGCCAGCGATGCTTGAGAGTCTTAGTGCCCATTAACTTGGAGGCTAGGCTGGACCAGGACTTAGCTGTCTTAAAGTATATTGACATATACACCGGATTCAGGGAGGGCGCATGGCAAGACTACAATATGAAGTTTTGCCACAAGATGGATGGCAATCCAGTTCTTTCATCATGTCTGCATGTGCTGTGGAGGCGAACAACCTGGGCTCAAGTGTCTTCAGAGGTGGAATAGTGCAGGGACAAGAGGAGTGCAGAAAGAGTCTTCTTCATGAATGGGAGCCAACCACCCCTGAATTTGAACACAATTAGGCCTTGGCTGTCTGGGATACCCAAATAGAGAAGCAGCAGATTTGGGAATTCAGGGGCTGAGCGTGGGATATAGAATTCTAATGTCGGGCGGAGTGGTAGGCTCCCTTGTTCATTGGAATTTGAAGTTTGCCTATCGGTTTCCTCTAGTGGTAAGAAAAAAGCTTGTTATGGAGCTGGTGCTGGGAAGGATTGTGGGCCCCTGTTTTGGGCCTGGTGGATTCCACTTTGAGGGAGGAACCAAAGAAGGAAAAGGGGAAGTTTTACCTCATTCAACACCTGTCCTATCCTAAGGGTAGGTCTGTTGTGTGATATTTAGTTTGGTGCATCATCAGTTATTTGATGATGACCTGGGTCTAGTGCAGGCAAATGGTCATGGAGTGCTGATAGCAAAGCTGGACATTACATTGGCTTTCCATTTGCTGTCTATACACCCAGAGTCATTCTATCTTATGGGGCTTAAACTTGAAGGGTCCTACTAAATGGATAGATGTCTGCTTTTAGGTTGATCATTTGTGTGCATGGTGTATGAAGCTTTCAGTACATTTTCACATTGGGCTGCAGTTTCAGAGGTTCACCATTTAGATGATTTTCTCTTAATGGGTCCTTCAGGCTCTGGAGAGTGCACTAGGCTGATGGCAGTCATTCAGTGTCTCATGAGTAGTTCAGGGCCCCTCTGTCAGAGTATGGGTCTCAGGGTCCAACCAGGAGATTGACTTTCTTAGGCATTGAGATTGTATAAGATTCTTGAGGATAAGGTGTAGAGCATGTTAGGGGGCTGTTACAGTAGCCATGTTGTCCTTGTGTAAGCTTCAGTCTTTGCTGGAGTTACTGAACTTTGCCTGTAGGGGTATTTCTATTTGGAGGGTGTTCAACAGGAGGTTGACATGGATATGGGGTGTATTTTGAGGGAGCTTGGAGGACACAGCGGTGGCCTGTGGCTTGGGGGGAGCAGGAATTCACTAGGAATTTCACACGCCAAGAGTTTTTTTCCTTTTGTAGATGCAGTGGAGCTTTGGGGAGACAGATTAACCAATAGGTCTGTCATCTTCTGGTCTGATAACCTTAGTGTAGCTCAAGCTATTAACAGGTTATAAGCTGCGTGTATCCCAGATATTGGCAACATTTGGTTTTGTGGTACTTTCAGCATAATATTCACTTCATGGCCCTGGAGTGAATAATAGGCTGGCAGACGTGCTTTGTTGCTGTCAGTGAGAACTATTAAGTAGATTGGCACCTTGGGCAGCTGCTAAGGGATTGAGTTGTCCGTTGTTTCTCTTACAGGTAGTGGAAAACAAGGTATCTTTCTGCTGTTAGTGCAAGCTGTGCTCGCTCTGTCAACACACCAAGCATATGTGAAGTTTGGAAGGAATGGGAAGTATGTTGTGCATCTTTCTATGACTCCATGGTTTTGGAGAGGCAAGTACTGTTGCTGGATTAGTTGGTAAAAAAATAAAAACGCGGCACAATCAAGGCTTGCTGCTATTGTGTAGGAAAGCAATAAAACAATGTTGCCTCATAGTGTAGTATGCACAAGTGGTGAGAATTGTGATAACCAAGATCCCACTCACATGTTATTAAGCACCAAAGTGTAAATCATATGGGACATCAGAGCCACCTGACACATCTCGCCACCGGACCTGCCAACCAACAAAGTCACCCAGATGAGAAAGCTCTGTGCACCAGATGATTGATGTGGGAATCCAACTCCTTCCACCCCAAAGTGGTACTCGTTTGCAAGGTAGGACACAATTAGTATTGTAGGGTTAAAAAGTCTATTACTGCGGTGTTGTTACAAAGAGTGGTAGAATTGTGTCAGGGTAACTCTCAGAAGGACTGGATTAGAGTAGATAGAGATATTTTGCAGGTTAATGACTTATTGCCTCTTTTCTGGACGAATAGTAAAAATAGGCCAGCAGTCATAATGGGTTTTCCACTCCTAGTTGAACTTTTCACCCTTTGGGATAAAGTGACTCATAAAGATTCCCACATTTCTACCCCACTATCCCCTCTGACACCTATATTTGGAAATTCAGACTTGCCCTTGCAATTCAAATTGCCCCCAGACCAGACTAACCTTCTTCATAACCAAGTACGTAGTTTCGTGACAACAGGGAGACTGAAGACAAGAAATGAAATTTTAAGGGATCATCCAGACACCCCAGTCCCATGGTTTGTCTATCTACAAATAGGACACTATATTAACACACACAAATATAGGTTGCAGTTTTTGAGAGACCCCGCACCATTTGAATCTTTGTGCACGAACCAAACAATCTCTAAACACTTGGTCTCAATTATTTATACTCTCCTTCTCCACCCTAAAGAAAGCCCCCCCCCCCCTAATTATACCAAGATGTGGCATAGGGAGTTGGAGATAGAGCTTAACAGAGAAGACTGGCAGCGGATTTTCCGTTCAGTCAAATCTTTGTCGGTTTTGGCATGCACACAAGAATCCCACTATAAATTTCTGAGTCGTTGGTACCTCACCCCATCCAGACTTTAAAAAAAAAAAAGAGAAAAAGTCTATTACTTTCACAGATTGTATGGCTACAGAGACATTGTGCCACAGGCTATGAGGTTTCGCTTTTCAGGGAAAAATTTGCGCTTGCATTTTATTACGCTTTGTTTATTAGTGAGTTAGTAGCTCCCTCTAGATCTGTAGTGTGGGCAGGTGTGCAGGTAGGTGACGTTTGTTTTGCAGAGAAGGTGTCTCTAGGTCAAAAACCGATCAAGCAGGGAGAGGTGTTTGGTTGACAATAGGAAAGCAGGCTAATGAGGATTATGCAGGTTTTTCTTTAATTGAGGTGCAGAGCTTCTACTCAGTTATTAGTGCACAAGAGTTGTTCATCATTGTCTCGATACAATGTCAGAAAGATTTTGGAATGGGCAGCTGCGAGTGTAGGGTTGAATGTAGGTTGCACCACATTCTGTTAGGATATGTAGTGCGACTGGTGAGGCTGCTAAAAGGTGCTCGGTTAGGGAGATTCAGTAACTGGGCAGGTGATGCTCGCATAGGTACAAGGTTTATATTCGGACAGTTGTTGAAAAATAGATATATAAATGAAGAGAGTTTAGTTGTTCACCTTGTTGGGTTTTCTTGTTTCATTGCATTTTTAGCTTTACTAGTTTTTCATTATGGTTTTTGTGTGTTCGTGTATTTGTATTGTTCTTTCTAGGGATGCCCCGAGTCTTGTAAGGGTTTTTATCCAAGATCACTCCTATTGCTACTGGACAGCAAATAAAACTTTGAAGCATCCAGAAAGACAGAACTGTGAATCAGGCATCCATTAAATGGCTGGGATGGAGAAGGATGAGGTAGAGAGACTTGCCTCGGTAATCCAGGAGGAGTAACACTGATGGGGTCACCCAAACATTGTTGTCCTCCATTTGGGAGGTAAAGACATTCAATGGTTGTGTGCCACGATACCTGGTGTCAAGATTGGGTAGTTCTGTATGATTGCCAGACAAGTGTGGAAGCACTTAGTGTGTCATCAGGCAAATTACAGAATCAGCAAAAGAATAAATGAAGAATTGGGGAGGACTGTAGCTGTTGCCGGGGTTTTCCAAATCAGGCATACACATTTTTTTGAAGATATGTGCCCTCTTTACATAGTGGATGAGTGCTTTTAGCTGATGAAGGGCTTGATTTGTTCTTAGGGAATCTGGGGGCTGCTTTGAGGGATCAGATTTTAGAATTTATAGAATTTATAGAATTCTATAAAAATGTATATACAGCAGGAAAACCTGATTTAGAAGCAAAAATATATTTTGGAATAAGGTAAAGCTACTCAAAATTTCTCAAGAAGCGATTGAAGATGTAAACAACCCAATAATGATAAAAGAAATTGCAGATGGAATAAAAGGTCTTAAGCCAAACAAAGCACTGACCCTGATATGCTGCCCTCTGAATTTTACAAAATATTGGCAGAACAGATTATACCTGTTTTACAAAATTTATATAATAATACTTATATGCAGGCTAAGATTTGTTCCCCTTGTTTTGCCGCATCCAACATCTCACTCATTCCTAAAAAGGACAAAGATCCTGAAAACCCTTCCTCATATCGTCCAATATCCCTACTCAATACTAATCATAAACTTTTAACTTCAATAGTAGCCAACAGGCTAAAACCATATCTTAAAGAAATTATTCATGAAAATCAAGCCGGTTTCATGCCGGGCAGGAACCTTGTTAAAAATATCGAAAAACGATGTTGGTTCTGAGTGTATATGGGATAAGATGAAAAGCAAAAAGCAAGATGGGATGTTGGATGCAGCGATAATGACAGTTGATGCCAAAAAAGTGTTTGACTATATCAATTGGGATCATCTATTCACAGCATTAGATAAATGTGGCTTTCAGGGCAACTTCATAAAACTATTACGGCTATTATATATTAATCCAATCTCGGCAATTAATATCAATGGCTCAAGGACAGATAGATTTAGCTTACAGAGAGGGACACGTCAGGGGTGTCCTCTCTCACCATTGCTTTTTAATATATCAATAGATCCTCTGGCAGTTTTATTACGCCATCTGCAAACTCGTATGCAAATTGGCAGTCAAAACTTTGTACTGTCATTATATGCAGATGATTTGCTGATATATTTAAGTGATTTTGGAAAAGACATCCCCAAATTATTAAATGACATTCAGATATTTGGCGCTATTTCAGGTTACACTATTAATTTAAGAAAATCAGAACTGTTATGGCTGAACAAACCAGGTAGGTTAGCTATCCACCTCCCTTTTAAAGAAGCTCACCAAATTAAATACCTGGGAATAATATTGTCCAATAATCCACAAGAGTGGTACAACTTGAACTTCCCTAACTTTTTTATAGAATGCATAAAGAAACTGTCTTATTGGATTAATCTCCCAATATCATTGGCAGCACAAATAATGCTGATTAAAACTATCCTTTTTCCTAAGCTCTTTTATTTACTGCAAAATATTCCTCTCTTATTGCATAAAGCTGATTTAGTGCTGTTTAATCAAATCTGCACAAGATTTATTTGGAATGGCAAAAGACGAAGAATAGCTTTAGATAGACTTAAGCGCGCCAAAATAGTCGCAGGTTTAGCTTTTCCTAATATTAAAGATTATAATCTAGCAGCGCTAATTAAATACGCCATAGATTGGATAACGGCCCACGAACATGTTTCATTTTTTCAATGTGAAACTAATATAATAGCCCCATTTGAACTACAGGCTATAATACACTGCCCTATGAATAAACTCCCAAGTAAAATAGCTAACATGATCACATTAAAAAATAAAATGATGGCATGGCAAAACTATTGCAAAGAGATTGATATTAATCCTTATTGTACTGAATTTCTTACTATTTCAGGTCATCCTGAATTCACCCCAGGATATTCTCATGTAGTGTTTAAACAATGGAAGTACAAAGGATTGATATACATCACTCAATTTTTAACAGAGGATTTAAAAATAGATACATATACAGTATATTGCCAGACAATTTGATTTAAAGCGACAGTCTACACCTATACAAACATTTGCCCATACCTTCGATCCATTGCAGATTTTCATAACGCACCCCTTTAACCCTAACGAGTCGGCAACACAACTGAAGTTATTTGAAATCAAAAGTTAGATTTAGACAGTTAGAAATGGCCGCCCAGCTCCGCCTATGAATGACATCATACACTGTGTTAATTTCAATCAAAAGTGGATCACTTGTTAAAATTGTGTCTCGCGCTTTCGTTGTTTCATGCATGCGCAATAGTAGTGGAACCAAATATCCGGAACCAAAACATCTTTCCAATTTTAACACAGATCGAATAATTAGTAGGACCGTCAATGTAAGTATATTTTTAATCTGCAATACGCTTTATTATTTTTTTTATTCTAGATGCGCAGACGGACTTCCACTTCCTCACTTCCCCAAATATGCACATACGTATTTTGATAGTCCCGACGTCACTTGGTGCTATGTGCACGAATGTTAGCTATAAAGAAAACACCACTATAAGGTAGGTGGAGAAGGGACTGGGTGAAGTTTGTCGGCCATTTTTAATGTATAAAATATAACTTTTGATTTTAAATAACTTTGGTTGTGTTGCTGACTTGTTAGGGTTGAAGGGATGCATTATAAAAATTGGCAACGGATCTAAGGTATGGGCGAATGTTTGTATAGGTGTAGACAGTCCCTTTAACTAAGAGAGATTTTTTGTGTTTTTACAAATCAGACACTATATTAATGAATTACAAATGGAACATAGACCAACTTGGTCTCTGGAAGCTTTAAGAGATATAATTAAACTATATAAAGTTGGCAGATGCTCAATCTCGAGATTTTATAATCTGATTAACTCATCCCAAAATTTAAAGTATTTGAATGAAATTAAAAATAAATGGCTAAAAGTTCCCAAGACTGGACATAGAAGGGATTCAAAATTCTTTTAAATTAAGCAATAAAAATTGGGTTTCCAAAGAATTGGAGGGAATCACACCTGAAATTAATAAATAAGACATATATAGCAAATGCTAGTTTAAATAAATGGTACGGAATCAAACAAACTTGTCCCAAATGCTGCTCAGATGAGGCAGATACTCTACATTATTGTTGGTCCTGTCCCAAAATTAAGCAATTGTGGGCACAAGTTAATTACTGGCTTAAAAGAATACTATTAATACATTTTGATATTCAGGCATATCATGTCTTCTTTTTATTAAAATACTCAGAGCAATGCAAAGAGAACGACTTGATTAATACAATAATATTGGTAATTAGGAATTTAATACTTAAAACAAAGTTTGAAAGCCGCTAAAACTCCTACATTTTCAGTTTGTAAAAAAGCTTTAGTTGCTCAATGTGCTTCGGAACAATACTTATTATGAAATCCTTCTAACTTACAAATTAAACGATTTTTTTAATAAATGGAAGACAGTTATTATTTCCTTACCTGAAAATCTTCAAACTCAATTGGTGGGTCCACTCAGTAGTATGTACTTACAAATGTCATTGCAGGATACTTTCTAAAACATTGGACTGAAACCTAATGCCCCTCTGAACTTGGGATACGGAGGGGGGTGAAGGAGGTTCCTTTTTTTATGCTGATTATTGTTAAAATAATTTCAAACAGCTACATCGCATATTTATAATGTTACACTGTTCTGCATGATGTTGTTCTTTTTTTTGTCTTTTACAGTGAATAATGACTTGCCGTAAAATTTTAAGATATATATAAGTACAATGAACCTGCAAGCTCATATTTTCATCTTTATTTTCCTATCGTAACTGTGTACGCTTATGCTTATGTAAAGACACATACACTTAGATTACAAGTTTTGCGTTAAGAGGGGTGCGGAGCTAACGAGCAGTTTATGCTCACCGCTCACCTACAGACAGCGCTGGTATTACGGGTTTTTACAAACCCGGCGTTAGCTGCAGAAAAGTGAGCGGAGAGCAAAATTTAGCTCCACATCTCACCTCAATACCAGCGCTGCTTACGGTAGCGGTGAGCTGGCTAAACGTGCTTGTGCACGATTTCCCTATAGGAATCAATGGGGGAGAGCCGGCTGAAAAAAAAATTAACACCTGCAAAAAAGCAGCGTAAAGCTCCTAACGCAGCCCCATTGATTCCTATGGGGAAATAAAAGTTATGTCTACACCTAACACCCTAACATGAACCCCGAGTCTAAACACCCCTAATCTTACACTTATTAACCCCTAATCTGCTGCCCCCGACATTGCCGACAACTACATTATATTAGTAACCCCTAATCTGCCGCTCCGGACACTGCCGCCACCTACATTATACTTATGAACCCCTAATCTGCTACCCCCAACATTGCCGCCACCTACATTATATTTATTAACCACTAATCTGCCGCCCCCAATGTCGCCCCCATCTACCTACACTTATTAACCGCTAATTTGCCGCCCCCAACGTCACTGCCACTATATTAAAGTTCTTAACCCCTACACACAACGACTCTAAGACCCACCCAATCTCCCCTTAATAAAACCTAACACTAACCCCTTGAAGATCACCCTACCTTGAGAAGTCTTCACCCAACCGGGCCGAAGTCCTCAATGAAGCCGGGCAAAGTGGTCCTCCAGATGGGCAGAAGTCTTCATCCAAGCCGGGAAGAAGAGGTCCTCCAGACGGGCATAAGTCTTCATCCAGACGGCATCTTCTATCTTCATCCATCCGACGTGGAGCGGGTCCATCTTCAAGACATCCGACGCGGAGCATCCTTCCTGGCCGACGACTACCCAACGAATGAAGGTTCCTTTAAGTGACGTCATCCAAGATGGCGTCCCTACAATTCCAATTGGCTGGTAGAATGCTATCAGCCAATCGGAATTAAGGTAGGAAAAATCCCATTGGCTGATGCAATCAGCCAATAGGATTGAACTTCAATCCTATTGGCTGATTGGAACAGCCAATAGAATTTGAGCTCAATCCTATTGGCTGTTCTAATCAGCCAATAGGATTGAAGTTCAATCCTATTGGCTGATTGTATCAGCCAATAGGATTTTTTCTACCTTAATTCCGATTGGCTGATAAAATTCTACCAGCCAATTGGTAATAGGCTGGTTAATAGGTAGTTTATGGGTGTTAGTGTACTTTTTAGCACTTTAGTTAAGAGTTTAATGCTACGGCGTTAGACCATAAAACTCTTAACTACTGACTTTTAAATGCGGTACCAGGCTTGACAGGAGAGGGTCTACCGCTCACTTTTTGGAAGACTCGTAATACCGGCGCTATGCAAGTCCCATTGAAAAAATAGGATACGCAATTGATGTAAGTGGATTTGCAGTATTTTCGAGTCTGGACAAAAAAGTGAGCGGTACAACTGTACCTGCAAGACTCGTAATATCAGCGGGCGTTAAAAAGCAGCGTTGGGACCTCTCAACGCTGCTTTTTAAGGCTAACGCAAGACTCGTAATCTAGCCGATAGTATTTGCATTACTCAGGAGCAGTTCTGTAACAATTATCCCTAATAGATTGCCAAGCAGGGCGTTTCAGTTTATCAACCAAAGTAGCAAATGCCAATCCATTCCTCATCTCCCAAACTCCTCCCCATTCCAATTTCCAGCTAATATTGTTTTTTTTTCTAAATAAATAAGATGTTGTCTGTTGAAAGTGTATACTTATAATATTAGTATGGAAATGTTTCTCCTGTCGATTAACAGACATCTCTTTTATTAGGGTAAGCAGCCCTGACCTAAGACGAACAGCTTCATCATTGATTGGATTCTACCATGTGTGTTGGAATGTATTTAGTTCTTTATGTAAGTGACTTGGCGTGGCAGATGGAAAGTAGATATTCTATCTTTCAGCAAAATAAATGCCCAAGAAAGATCTCCATTTTTTATTTTCCAAAGAGAAAATGTTCTCAACTAGGGAACCTGTCCCCTAGGGATTAAGATGAGCGAAAAGCATTTATAATTGCATTCTGCCCTGCTGTGCAACCAATCATGTGAGAGCAGGGCTGTCAGCACAGTTAGATCAGTCAAGGGGGTTAATCCACCACCTCAAAATTGGCAGAGAGGTTAAGTAAACAGTGGTCTTATGACCGCTGCTTCTTAAATATTGGTTGAATGTTACTCATGCAAATTTGCACTGCAAGGGCTCCACCTGTGATTTGCAGGTTCATGCGAGTCTGCAAAGCAAATTGTCTTCACAGCTTGATAAATGGAACCCTTTGACTTAAGCTTCAAGCAATTTTCAACATCACTAATGCTTTATAAGTATTATTATTTAGTTTATCCAGATGAGGGCAAAACATTGAAAGCAGAAACCCACATTTTTCTTTAATAATTCAGATAATGCGGCCTATCTATCAAGCTCCGAACGGAGCTTGACGGCCCGTGTTTCTGGCGAGTCTTAAGACTCACCAGAAACACAAGTTATGGAGCAGCGGTCACAAAGACTGCTGCTCCATAACCATGTCCGCCTGCTCTGAGCAGGCGGACAGGAATCGCCGGAATTCAACCCGATCGAGTACGATCGGGTTGATTGACACCCCTTGCTGGCGGCCTATTGGCCGCAAGTCTGCAGGGGGCAGCGTTGCACTAGTAGCTCACAAGAGCTGCTGGTGCAATGCTGAATACGGAGAACGTATTGCTGTCTGCATTCAGCGATGTCTTGCGAACCTGATCTGCACTGTCGGATCAGGTCCGCAAGACATTTGATAAATAGGCCCCAAAGTGTACAATTTCAAATGACTTTCCAATTTAAACCTATTATCAAATTGTCCTTGTTATTCATGCTATCCTCTGCTGAAAAGCAGGTAGATAGGCTCAGGATCGTGCACCTGTCTGGAACACAGATTTGCAGCAGTTGTGCAAGAATGCATTTCACAGTGCTCAAAATCATTCTTGCAAAACTGATGCCATATAGTTCCCAAGATTTGTGCACACTACCTACTTAGGTATTCTTTTTAACAAAGAATAACATGAGAATGAAGTAAATTTCATAATAGGTAAATTGGATTTTTTTTTTTAGAATTGCATGTTCTATCTGAAAGAAAATATATGAGTTTCAGGCCCCTTTAATAAAGAGATAAACACTCCATCAACATTTGGAAAACTCTCAATCCAAGCAGTTTAAACAAACAAAAAGTTTAACAACATTCCTGCTATATTAAATGACATAAGGTTGTGGGTGTGCAACCAATTATTGTTCTTTGAACTGCAGTCTTTTATGTAATTAATAACCAGTGGTGGTTCTGTGGGGTGCGTGTGTAGTAGTACCCTTGTGGAGCTGAGAAGGGCTCCATATATTATATGTGCTGCGTCTTTCAAAATTTTCAACCCATTTGTTGGCCCCAAAAATATGCCTCCAAAATATTAAAGGGGTAATTCAGATAGAACATACAATTTGAAAGAACTTTCCAATGTACTACTATTATCAAATTGTCTTTGTTTTGTTGTTATCCTTTGTTGAAAAGCAGGAAGGTTAGTTCAGGAGTGTGCACGTATCTGCAGAACTATATGGCAACAGTTTTGCAACAATGTTATACATTAGCAGTAGCACTAGATCCTATGTAGTGCTTCAGGTGTGTGCACACTACCTATCTAGATATCACAGAATAACATGAGAACAAAGCAAATTTGATAATAGAAGTAAATTGGAAACCCTTTTAAAATTGTATTCTCTATCTGAATCATGAAAGACACATTTTGGGCTTAATGTCCCTTTAAGTTATAGTACTGCCTCTGGTATAATGGCTGACTTTATTCCTTGTCACTACTATTAACACTAACTCCAACATTCGCAAACCTTAACAAACCATCCATGTCTATAAAAACCGCTTACACCACCCACTCACTACAAACAGCCCTCTTTTATGTCCCACAAACACAAACCCCCACTTCAATAAATATTTAGAGTTTTAGCAATCCTGATTAATTGGTTAATTATTCTAACCAATCATGACTGTAAATGGAATAGCAACCTAAATTAAGCCTTCTGCACTTCTGATCGGCATTGTCTTTATTGGTAATACTGAAATATGTCCTTATGAAAAGAATCTATGAATTCGCAAGTATACACATTTAGTAAAGGTCCTGCAAGAAGTGTTTCAAAATTGTATTAGTAATAAAAGTTTCTTATAAGCCATGTTTCCTCAGTATCACCTCTCCTTTTGTGTTTGATTTTGGAAATAATCATTTAGATTACAAGTGGAGTATTAATTAACACTCCCGTTTGACCCTTAATTGCGCTAGAAGTAAGCTTTCTGTTCGCATTGGGTTGTGCTCATATTATGAGTTGAAAGTAAACTGTTTTCACTTGTGTGCTAACACGAAGACGGAGAAAAGCTGAACTTACAATATTGCATGCGCATTCATGTATCCCCCCTTAGAAGTCATGGAGAAAAAAAAGGGGAAAAAGAAAACACCCTACTCATGCTCAAACCTGATCTCATATTCTCAAGTGCTCTAACCCGACAAGAAAATATTAATATTTCACATTCCAATGTTCTTCACATAGAAGAATATGTTGTATTTATTAATAAATAAATATGTCTACATATATCTTTGTTATATATATATGTTTTTCTGTACTATATATATATACACAGTATATATATATATATATATAAATATATACATATACATGATTATATATAGTTAGAGATATATACATATACATATAGGAATATCTATTTAAAAATACATATAACATTCTGCTATGTGCAGACTATAGGAATGTGAAATATTTACAGTAAATACATAGTTAAAACATTTTTTAAATATGACTATTGCATAAATATGTTTACACGTTTTCATCTACCTAACTGCAAAGGGCTCCAATGCACATATATATAGAAGAAAGGAACTTGCATTCGCTGGATTTTCAAAACCAATTTTTTACTGTGACCGTGTTGTAACGTTTCGGGGATAATGTATCCCCTTCCTCAGACACATGTGATACAAAGTGAAATACATTTATAGCAAACAAATAATAAACCCCACCCCCTCATTAGACCAAACAAACGCCAAACAGCAGTTGTCATGGTAACCACTGAGTCATATTAGCAAATAAAGTGATTAGCATAAATTGTCTGAGCATCAATATCAACATTTCTAAGTGACTTGTAAGATAAAAGAAGAAATTAGGAGAACAAGGATACAGAACAGTGGAGGACATAGCAAACACCACTAACACTCAGGCGATCAGTACGCATATTGTGGCAACCCACTCGGGAGTCATCACAGAAAACCAAAACAACACCACATGTTATATGCTGACCATACTCTACAGGCATTCAACTTGCCATTACCTGTCTGTGTTTATTATGGGGATCATCTGTATAGCACATAGCCATCACAGAGCGATTTCGCTCCCTGCCTGTAAACAGGAACTGAATACGTCGCTGCTTAGTATACGACCAATCATCTTGCAGCTATCGCTGCATCCAGGTCCATTACTAATATCTAACTTTGTTCTATGCAAGTCATTTTATATTCAGTTTTGCCCCTATTGAAACGGCTTAGGACTTAAGTTACTTTATCTTTGGGTTTACATGCTTGTGTTGCTACATACGGCGTCTATACTAGAGCAAGTGTTTACATTTGACTATATGTTTAGTTGTTCCCATGGGGACCAAAAGCTATACGCTGAATAGCAGCTCCTACATGGGCTGCGATTGGAGCTTATGAGGGCTGGGTTTCCATCTGCCAATGGCCGATTAGTGGTAGTTAGTTAGACTCATATTTAGACATTTCTGTCTGTGGCCGCTATACTACTATCGATCGTATTATGAATATTTAGGTTTGTTTTTCATGGTAGGCATAGTGTTTGTATTTATAGTGTTTTTACACCCTCATAATACTCTCATGATACATAGCGATATTGCATTGTGACACTGTGGGTTGTCAGCTGTCAAGCGCGGTAGCTGCTAGATGATTGGTCGTATACTAAGCAGTGACGTATTCAGTTCCTGTTTACAGGCAGGGAGCGGAATCGCTCCGTGATGGCTATGTGCTATACAGATGATCCACATAATAAACGCAGACAGGTAATGGTAAGTTGAATGCCTGTAGAGTATGGTCAGCATATAACATGTGGTGTTGTTTTGGTTTTATGTGATGACTCGCGAGTGGGTTGCCACGATATGCGTACTGATCGCCTGAGTGTTAGTGGTGTTTGCTATGTCCTCCACTGTTCTGTATCCTTGTTCTCCTACGGCTAGATTTGGAGTTTTGTCGGTAACGACCCGAAAAACTAACGCCTGCTTTTTTCTGGCCGCACCATAAAAATAACTCTGGTATTGAGAGTCCACATGAAGGCTGCGTTAGGCTCCAAAAAAGGAGCGTAGAGCATTTTTAACGCAGCTTCAACTCTCGATACCAGAGTTGCTTACGCAAGCGGCCAGCCTAAAAAACGTGCTCGTGCACGATTCCCCCATAGGAAACAATGGGGCTGTTTGAGCTGAAAAAAAACCTAACACCTGCAAAAAAGCCGCGTTCAGCTCCTAACGCAGCCCCATTGTTTGCTATGCGGAAACACTTCCTACGTCTGCACCTAACACCCTAACATGTACCCCGAGTCTAAACACCCCTAGCCTTACACTTATTAACCCCTAATCTGCCGCCCCCGCTATCGCTGACCCCTGCATATTATTATTAACCCCTAATCTGCCGCTCCGTAAACCTCCGCTATTTACATTATCCCTATGTACCCCTAATCTGCTGCCCTAACATCGCCGACCCCTATATTATATTTATTAACCCCTAACCTGCCCCCCACAACGTCGCCTCCACCTGCCTACACTTATTAACCCCTAATCTGCCGAGCGGACCTGAGCGCTACTATAATAAAGTTATTAACCCCTAATCCGCCTCACTAACCCTATCATAAATAGTATTAACCCCTAATCTGCACTCCCTAACATCGCCGACACCTAACTTCAATTATTAACCCCTAATCTGCCGACTGGAGCTCATCGCTATTCTAATAAATGTATTAACCCCTAAAGCTAAGTCTAACCCTAACACTAACACCCCCCTAAATTAAATATAATTTTAATCTAACGAAATTAATTAACTCTTATTAAATAAATTATTCCTATTTAAAGCTAAATACTTACCTGTAAAATAAATCCTAATATAGCTACAATATAAATTATAATTATATTATAGCTATTTTAGGATTAATATTTATTTTACAGGTAACTTTGTATTTATTTTAACCAGGTACAATAGCTATTAAATAGTTAAGAACTATTTAATAGCTAAAATAGTTAAAATAATTACAAATTTACCTGTAAAAGAAATCCTAACCTAAGTTACAATTAAACCTAACACTACACTATCAATAAATTAATAAAATAAACTACCTACAATTACCTACAATTAACCTAACACTACACTATCAATAAATTAATTAAATACAATTCCTACAAATAAATACAATTAAATAAACTAGCTAAAGTACAAAAAATAAAAAAGAACTAAGTTACAAAAAATAAAAAAATATTTACAAACATAAGAAAAATATTACAACAATTTTAAACTAATTACACCTACTCTAAGCCCCCTAATAAAATAACAAAGCCCCCCAAAATAAAAAAATGCCCTACCCTATTCTAAATAACTAAAGTTCAAAGCTCTTTTACCTTACCAGCCCTGAACAGGGCCCTTTGCGGGGCATGCCCCAAGAAGTTCAGCTCTTTTGCCTGTAAAAAAAAAATACAATACCCAAGCCCCCCAACATTACAACCCACCACCCACATACCCCTAATCTAACCCAAACCCCCCTTAAATAAACCTAACACTAAGCCCCTGAAGATCTTCCTACCTTGTCTTCACCTCACCGGGTTCAACGATCTGTCCAGAAGAGCTCCTCCGATGTCCTGATCCAAGCCCAAGCGGGGGGCTGAAGAGGTCCATGATCCGGCTGAAGTCTTCATCCAAGCGGGGTAGAAGAGGTCTTCCATCCGATTGAAGTCTTCATCCAAGCGGGATCTTCTATGGTCATCCATCCGGAGCGGAGCGGCAGGATCCTGAAGACCTCTGACGCGGAACATCCATCCTGGCCAACGACTGAACGACGAATGACGGTTCCTTTAAATGACGTCATCCAAGATGGCGTACCTCGAATTCCGATTGGCTGATAGGATTCTATCAGCCAATCGGAATTAAGGTAGGAATATTCTGATTGGCTGATGGAGTCAGGCAATCAGAATCAAGTTCAATCCGATTGGCTGATCCAATCAGCCAATCAGATTGAGCTCGCATTCTATTGGCTGTTCCGATCAGCCAATAGAATGCGAGCTCAATCTGATTGGCTGATCGGATCAGCCAATCGGATTGAACTTGATTCTGATTGGCTGACTCCATCAGCCAATCAGAATATTCCTACCTTAATTCCGATTGGCTGATAGAATCCTATCAGCCAATCGGAATTCGAGGGACGCCATCTTGGATGACGTCATTTAAAGGATCCGTCATTCGTCGTTCAGTCGTCGGCCAGGATGGATGTTCCGCGTCGGAGGTCTTCAGGATCCTGCCGCTCCGCTCCGGATGGATGACCATAGAAGATCCCGCTTGGATGAAGACTTCAATCGGATGGAAGACCTCTTCTGCCCCGCTTGGATGAAGACTTCAGCCGTATCATGGACCTCTTCAGCCCCCCGCTTGGGCTTGGATCAGGACATCAGAGGAGCTCTTCTGGACAGATCGGTGAACCCGGTGAGGTGAAGACAAGGTAGGAAGATCTTCAGGGGCTTAGTGTTAGGTTTATTTAAGGGGGGTTTGGGTTATATTAGGGGTATGTGGGTGGTGGGTTGTAATGTTGGGGGGCTTGGGTATTGTATGTTTTTTTTTACAGGCAAAAGAGCTGAACTTCTTGGGGCATGCCCCGCAAAGGGCCCTGTTCAGGGCTGGTAAGGTAAAAGAGCTTTGAACTTTAGTTATTTAGAATAGGGTTGGGCATTTTTTTATTTTGGGGGGCTTTGTTATTTTATTAGGGCGTTAGAGTAGGTGTAATTAGTTTAAAATTGTTGTAATATTTTTCTTATGTTTGTAAATATTTTTTTATTTTTGTAACTTAGTTCTTTTTTATTTTTTGTACTTTAGCTAGTTTATTTAATTGTATTTATTTGTAGCAATTGTATTTAATTAATTTATTGATAGTGTAGTGTTAGGTTAATTGTAGGTAATTGTAGGTAGTTTATTTAATTAATTTATTGATAGTGTAGTGTTAGGTTTAATTGTAACTTAGGTTAGGATTTATTTTACAGGTAATTTTGTAATTATTTTAACTAGGTAACTATTAGATAGTTCTTAACTATTTAATAGCTATTGCACATGGTTAAAATAATTACAAAGTTGCCTGTAAAATAAATATTAATCCTAAAATAGCTATAATATAATTATAATTTATATTGTAGCTATATTAGGATTTATTTTACAGGTAAGTATTTAGCTTTAAATAGGAATAATTTATTTAATAAAAGATAATTAATTTCATTAGATGTAAATTATATTTAACTTAGGGGGGTGTTAGTGTTAGGGTTAGACTTAGCTTTAGGGGTTAATATATTTATTAGAATAGCGGTGAGCTCCAGTCGGCAGATTAGGGGTTAATGTTTGAAGTTAGGTGTCGGCGATGTTAGGGAGGGCAGATTAGGGGTTAATACTATTTATTATAGGGTTAGTGAGGCGGATTAGGGGTTAATAACTTTATTATAGTAGCGGTGCGGTCCGCTCGGCAGATTAGGGGTTAATAAGTGTAGGCAGGTGGAGGCGACGTTGAGGGGGGCAGGTTAGGGGTTAATAAATATAATATAGGGGTCGGCGGTGTTAGGGGCAGCAGATTAGGGGTACATAAGGATAACGTAAGTGGCGGCGCTTTGCGGTCGGCAGATTAGGGGTTAATAAGTGTAGGTAGCTGGCGGCGACGTTGTGGGGGGCAGATTAGGGGTTAATAAATATAATGTAGGGGTCGGCGGTGTTAGGGGCAGCAGATTAGGGGTACATAAGTATAACGTAGGTGGCGGTCGGCAGATTAGGGGTTAAAAAAAATTAATCTAGTGTCGGCAATGTGGGGGGACCTCGGTTTAGGGGTACATAGGTAGTTTATGGGTGTTAGTGTACTTTAGAGTACAGTAGTTAAGAGTTTTATAAACCGGCGTTAGCCCAGAAAGCTCTTAACTACTGACTCTTTTCTGCGGCTGGAGTTTTGTCGTTAGATTTCTAACGCTCACTTCAGCTACGACTCTAAATACCGGCGTTAGAAAGATCCCATTGAAAAGATAGGATACGCAATTGACGTAAGGGGATCTGCGGTATGGAAAAGTCGCGGCTGAAAAGTGAGCGTTAGACCCTATTTTGAGTGACTCCACATACCGGAGGTAGCCTAAAACCAGCGTTAGGAGCCTCTAACGCTGGTTTTCACGGCTGACGCCAAACTCCAAATCTAGGCCCTAATTTCTTCTTTTATCTCACGAGTCACTTAGAAATGTTGATATTGATGCTCAGACAATTTATGCTAATCACTTTTGCCTAGATTACGAATCTTGCATTAGCCTTAAAAAGCAGCGTTGAAGGGTCCCAACGCTGCTTTTTAACGTCCGTTGTTATTACGAATCAGGCAAGTACAGGTGTACCGCTCACTTTTTTTCCGCGATTTTAGAATACTGCAAATCCCCTTACGTCAATTGCGTATCCTGTCTTTTTAATGGGATTTGCCTAACGCCGGTATTACGGTTTCTTGAAAAAGTGAGCGGTAGACCCTCTCCTGTCCAGACTCCTACCGCATTTAAAAGTCAGTAGTTAAGAGTTTTATGGGCTAACGCAGTAACATAAAACTCTTAACTAAAGTTCTAAAAGTACACTAACACCCATAAACTACCTATTAACCCCTAAACCGAGCCCCCCCCACATCGCAAACAATTAACTAAAATTTTTAACCCCTTAATCTGCTGACCGGACATCGCCACCACTTTAATAAATATATTAACAGTTTAAAAGTTAGGGAGCGCTAATAAGCTCAAGGTTACAAAAAGATGATGATATAAGACTTTTTATAAGTAAAAATATATTAATTATTTATTTCTACAAATACAATGAAAAATTGGTGTACATATATAAATTAATTAACAATTAAAAGAGGGGACGTCTCCCATAAATTAATACCCTAGTTTTCTATCACTTATTTATCTTAAAATATATTCAACCAATAATAGCGTATTTACAGAATATAAAATCAATATGAAGTTGTGCAACAATTAATCAACATGTATTTGTATCCACCTTAACAATCATAACACTTTCAAAATTATAATGAATAAGCTACTTTAGCTAAAAGTTCATTCAATAAATGACCGGCTTAAACATTCAAATATCAAATATACAATCATATTCTCAGGGGATTGGATTAAGCCGCATATGATAATATCAGTGTCTCCGTTTTCTGTTTAGAGAACAATCACTTATTCTGACCAATAGGTAAGTTTATAATCACGTATATTATTGGTACGAAATAAAGCTTGGCTTACCGGGTTCTTCAGACTCTTATAGTGTCTAGCACAGACTTACTGTTAATATTCTCCAGTGCTGTGTTCGGTTTGTGTGCCAAGCGTCACAACAGTGGTAGTACCTTGTGCTTCACTGAGGACTGACTCCAAATTAGCTGTGCTGCCGCACGTTCCAACGTAGTGAAAGCAGGATGGTTTGCAACAAATAGCCGTTTGTGTTCCCTGTGCCTTGTGAATTACAGGATCTTGCAGGGAAAGACGAATTTCCGTGAAACTCTTTCTTTGGTGTTGTAGTTTAACTCCTTATGGTCTCTGCTCAAACGTCAACGCGTTTTGCCCTTGTGGGGGCTTTATCAAGATGTATATCACTGTATGATTTAGTGGACATTTAAATATCCCTCCTCTAAACTCTATTGGTCAGTGTAATATGTTGGTTCAGTCAATCTTTTAAAGGTGGATTTTAGTCCAGAGCATATTCCTCTGCTCTGTTAAGGTGGACTATTTTCATATAATGATTTTCTGATGTATTTAGATGAAGAAATACACTTTCACATTTTCTCATTGCTGGGAAGCATTGCGCTCACAATAGTGGGCTTCCATAGGCTCCTTCTAATGCCGTCACACAATATTTGGGGCACTTTTAGAAATTAACCAGTGATCTAATCTCTAGTTAATTTTTGGAGCGCTAATTAATACTGTGAGGTCGATGTAGCAATAACCAGTCACTTGTAATGACTGGTTAATTATCCCGCACCCTCAAACAGGTATATTTGCCCATTTGCGGACACACAATAATTTAATTCATAATTAAATCCATGTCAAATTATATATTTTTTCAATAAACAAAAAATTTAATTTATATCAATTATGTTTATAGATAATCATTGTTGAATATTTGTATATCATGCAAATTTATAAAGGTAATTAATGTTCAAAATGATGCATTAGTCATATGTAACTTTATCTAAATATTTCAGATTGCCTTTGCATATAAATATTCTGTTAATGTTGAACATTTGTTTTCTCTTGACATACTGTATTTTAGATTAGTAAAGTAATTCTAGAAAAGCAGGTCTGAAATGTTTAGATAAAGTCGCATATGCCTAAAATAATACATTTGTAAGACATTACATTTAAAATGGAAATTAAATTTGTTATTCTAAAGCAGAAGGGAGCTGGACTCTAGGAGGTGTACTGTGTTATTTGAATGGTGTTGCAAAGACATGGAATATTTGATTATTTTTTTTTATTATTTAATTGAAAGAATATAGAAACATATATTAGATGTTTTCATTGTTTAGAGGTAAGTTCTGGTAAAAAGATATTTATCGTGTATATGAGGCATTTGAAATTAGTTTTGCCAAAAAAAGTTAAGCTAAAAGTTGCAAAAGTTGAATATTATGGCGGATCAGGTCTGCCAGACTTCGCTGAATACGGCGAGCAATACGCCCGCCATATTTATCATTGCACCAGCAGCTCACAAGAGCTGCTGGTGCAACGCCGCCCCCTGCAGACTCGCGGCCAATAGGCCGCCAGCAGGGGGGTGTCAATCAACCCGATCGTACTCGATCGGGTTAAATTGTAGCGATGTCTGTCTTCCTGCTCAGAGCAGGCGGACAGGTTATGGAGCAGCGGTCTTTGTGACCGCTGCTTCATAACTGCTGTTTCTGGCGAGTCTGATGACTCCATACGGAGCTTGATACATATGCCCCAATGCCTTTAGTAAGAGCCCTTTACATTGGCTGATAAGATCAGCTCATATTACTCTATTAGTGAAGAGGGACACACCTCTGTAAAACTGATTGGTTTATTCCGGACAAGAAAACAAATTTTTCAAGCAATAAAAAAAAACAAAAAAAACTGTAAAGTCGATAAAGTGCAAAGTAAGGTGATCATGTTTCGTCCCAATCTGTTTGTAGAAGTATCTTTTTTATCTTCATGCCAAATACTGTGGGCTCTGTTTGTTAAACTAGAATGGTAGAAATAATCATCATATTCACATGCCTAACAAATCTATGATCATTTATAGGATAGCCATTGAGATGTGCTGTTAAGCAATAGCTTTATGGTTTAGTAAAAGTTTACATATGCAACAGAAATTGATTATTGTATTGCAAAAGAGATCAACACAAAATAAATTGCAGTCCAGTTACAAAACCTCTTAAAAATTCTCTTAAAGGGCCATAATACCCAAATGTTTAAACACTTGAAAGTGATGCAGTATAGCTGTAAAAAGCTGACTAGAAAATATCACCTGAACATCTCTATGTAAAAAAGAAAGATATTTTACCTCAAAAGTTTCTCAGTAGCCACCTCCCATTGTAAAGGACTTCTAAGCAGCAAATCAGTATGTCTGTCCTGGGACAGCGGAAGGAGCGAGCTTTCGTGAACACTCATGTTATTTCCCTATTCAGTGTAAGGAAGTTTACAATGAAATCTTATGAGAGTTAAGTGAAATCTCCTGAGATCACAGTAAAAGAGTTCATGACCTCAGCACTGTTGATGCTCATTAGCTGCTGTTCATTTCTTCATTTTTTTATTATTTTTTTACCTGCAGCTGGGAGCAGGTGAAGTATAGCTTTTTACACAGAACTTACTCTGCTGAGCTGAGGAGATTGTGAGGTAAAATGTCTTCCTTTTTTACATAGAGATGTTCAGTTGATATTTTCCTGTCAGCTTTTTACAGTTATACTGCATCAGTTTCAAGTGATTTAGCATATGAGTACTATGTTCCTTTAAGTGTTATTTACTTTATTGTTGTGTCCAATTAGGGATTAAATGAGCTACTGCACTGATTAAGAAATCATTGTTTTTGAAGGGACATAAAACCCTATTTTTCTTTCATGCTTCAGATAGAGCAAACAATATTAAACAACTTTTCAATTTATTTCTATTATCAAATTTGCTTAATTCTCTTTGTATCCAGATGGTGCCTCACTTACGTTATTCAGCAGGCTGAACATCTACTGTGTGTTAAATACTGGTGAGGGAAAAACCCTTGAGACAGGCTGCACTAATAGCACGCTTAGCGTGGACTTGTGAGAGAGATACTGTAGACAGATAAAATATAACTTTTATTTATATAATTAAAATAGGGACCCAATGTGACACCACATTAAAAACAACTATAGATCTGCTGACCTTATTCCTGTGATTAAAGTAATGTGCCTTTGGAATGTTATGAATATAAGCAGGAATACATGGATGCCATTACTGTTACCTATAGCCACCTACTTTAAAGGGACATGAAACCCATATTTTTTCTTTCATGATTTAGAAAGAGCATACAATTATAAACATCTTTCTAATTTACTTCTATTATCTATTTTGCTTCATTCTCTTGATATTCTTTGCTGAAAAGCATATCTAGATATGCTTAGTAGCTGCTAATTGGTAGCTGCACATAGATGCCTCCTGTGATTGATTCACTGGGTGCATTGCTATTTCTTCATTAAAGTATATCTAAAGAATAAAGCAAATTAGGTAATAGGAGTAAATTGGAATGTTGTTTAAAATTATATTCTCTACCTTAATCATGAACGAAAATGTTTGGGTATAGTGTCCCTTTAAGAGCTGTGAAAGGTTAGAAATTAGGGCCAATTTTAAAATGGTAAATTTAGATAATACTAACAGATCCTATTACCACGTATTGCTGTGGTTGAGAATATCAGATATAGGTGTGTACATACAGAGTCAAGTTTGTTTATCTGTTGTGCTTACCTACATGTTGGGTGTACTTAGACACTCCAAGTAGTTCAAATTGCCTACAATGATAAGGTTGCTCTAGCTGCCATCCATCTATTAGATTGTTATAGAATTGGGCATTAATTGTTATTGTATCTGCCAGATGGTAACACAACTTGTCAGAGACTCAGAGACAATTATATATATTCCCTTGTATGTATCCCCAGATTTGTTGTTTTGTACTGAGTAGTAACCTTAACTTTAGAGTGTTGTTCGCCTCCAAAAAATGCAGTGGAAGTTTCTATCTCACATAACAGTTCTGTAGCATTCTTCCCCTTAGGGAGCTTGTGTTTGATTAAAGATACTCTTAAATATATGAGTATCAAATTTGATGTTAAGTGTTAAGCTAACTGCGGTCTAATATACTAACTATAGTTATCCTATTAAATTATGTTACTTAGTATCCATGTGATCTTTGTGTTGTAGAATGGTTTCTATGTATTACTAATAATTTTACACCAAATTGAATTAAGAGGGCTAGTGTACTATCTGATCTGAGCTTGTGTACTTGAATTACAGCTCAGACTAGTAAAATCATTGATGCTACTACAGTAAGAAACAAAAGTATTTCCATGTCAACAATGATTTAATATATGGGAGAACAGTAAGAATGCTAACTGCTAGTATACTGCTTGTTTAAGTCTAGTCTGCAAGTTATCAATAAATTGACAATGGTAGTATAAGAGTTATTACATGCTGTTTAGACAAAAGCTGCAGTATTGGTAATTTTTTCTTGAATATTAAGTGAATGTTGTAACTGGGTCTAAGGCGGAATATTTCAAAATTGCGTCTATTATGGCGTTGTTTCACTGCTCTAATTGACTTGCAGCAATGAGAAAAAAACGATGTAGTGGGCCCTGCTGCTTAAAGTCAGGGCTTTAAAGTTAGATATCCCCTTATTGAGACTCTGGTGCTAGATACTGTGTTTACTTATTGCTCAATAGTAACTGTGAATCAAGCGGTTTAAATGTTGAGCTACCGATTGAGTTAAAATGTGTATTTATGCTCAGTATCACTTGTTCATTTTATCGCTTATAGTAATTACGTTTGGCTAAGTAAAAGTAATGTGTAGGAGAGCCTATAACTGTTTCAGTCTTAAATTAGGGTGGTGCCAGTTTAAAGTAGCTATGGATCACAGCCTGTGAATATTGCGACTCTGCTTGCTAGTGGTGTTCTCAGTTAAATCACTACTAAAATCTATGATACTGTTATATTTTGTGTAGGTGCTCTTATAAGATATAGCACACTTAGAATAATGTAATGATAACCAACACAAATACCTATTCTTTCTATTTTCTCTCTAAGTTAATGGCCCTTAATAAAGTGGTTGCAACTCAGCCTGTAGTCGTTTCCCTCGACATAGGGGCTACTTTTAGAGTGTTGTATTAATTATTGGTATATTACGGCAATGTGTGGTCAAACGCTCCAAAGTAACATATTTTACAAGCTCAAATTTTCCGCCCTTAATACAATGGCTATGTATCACAGCCTGTGCTTGCTATAACTCAGTGTGATGACTATGGTATATTATAAGTTTATCCTATGATCATTAATATGATATGGGTGAATTACCGCAATTGCGGTCAACAGTTCTAAAGTAATATTTTAAAAAATAGAGCTCCCTTTAGCTCTCAACCCTCTAACGCGTTTCGCCCGAATAGGGCTTTTTCAAAGGCGACAAGCCGCCGGATGTGAAGATGTAAATACTGACAAAGAGCACGGTCAGTGTCTAATCTCTCTAAGGTCATTTGATAGGCTTCTTGTCAATCTATGCTGCTCAGCAAATAGTTAGGACAGCGTTATCCGTATTGACTGCCAATGCGCTAGAGATACACATTGTTGTTAACATGTATAATAGAGGAAAGGTTCCCAAGATCTTTGTATAGTAAATCATACAATGTAACTGTGTTTAGTTTGAGTAGTGGATAAAGTGATATCTAAATCAGTTTATTGGTTCCGATGATTGAAATGTAGTATAGCCAAAGTTTGATTTTACACCCCATCTCTAAATATAATGAACATAGGGATATAAAAACTGTTAAAAATGTATCAAATGTTTTTGACATCTTAACTAATTGAGAAATAAATGATATTGGAGATATTTCTAATTACGGTGTCCTTGTATGGCTAACAGTTGTGTGACCTAATTCTTTTTCTTTGTGTAAAGTAGCCCTATAAATAATGATCTTTAAACAGTGAGGTTATTATAGTTAATTCCATTCTTATCGGTACTTAGAGATGGTAAACGGTATACAAGAATATTTTTACAACCTCACTTCATTATACATTATTTCTGCTTATGATAGAAAATCCTTTAGGTTACACTTGCAATTTTGTAGTTATATTGTACTATTAATAATCTCCCGTAAGTTTTCCCAAGATATCTAGAAGTAATATATACCGGTTATTTATAAGAATTATTGTTCTATTACTAGTATTGTATTGATTATTCTGATATCTTATATCTCAGTGTCCAGGGTTAACAAGTCAGAGATTTACTGTTTAGTACAGTGTGTAGACGTTTTAAAGGGATGTTAACCGAAAAATGATTATATATCCAGGAGATGTCTGTGTGCCAATGTTAATGTGTTGAAACCTAAGTTTTCAAAAGACGTGATTGTATGTTCAAAGGATAACTGTATAGTACAGTGTGTAGACATCTGTTTAGTACAGTGTGTAGACATCTTAAAGGTATGTTAACCGAAAAATGATTATATTTCCAGGAGATTTCTGTGAGCCAATGTTAATGTGTTGAAACCTAAGTTTTCAAAAGACATGGTTGTATGTTCAAAGGATAGCTGTGTACCAATGTGATATGGTTAATTGTGAATGTCTCTTTGTGAGTGATGAAAGTCTAGTACTCTCTTTAGAGTATAAATCTCTTAGATCTGGAATGAATATATATTCCAGATATAATACAACTATAATAATGACTTGAAAATTTGTTGTGAAACTAAAATGTGTTGATAGATAATATATTTACAGTGACAACGAAAAGTTGATAATTAATGTGCTTTGTGTGTTAATAGTTCTCCTAAAAAGAATTTCCTTCATAAGTTTGTTGTGAAACTCAAATGTGTTAATAGACAATATATTTAAAGTGACAACAGAAAATTGATAATTAATGTGCTTTGTGTGATAATAGTTCTCCTAATAAGAAAAAGAAATCCCTTCAAGTATAATAATGGATGGAGTCATGTGTTCATGTATGTACTGTCAATTTTAATAGCTTCCATCCTCTTATTTGTGTCTATTGCCTTAAAGATAAACATAATAATTATTGTTTTCATTAAGACCACAAGGTTGTACTGTGTTTAGTAGATAAATCCATCTACTTTCTTTTTTCAACAATGTTTTCTCAAGATTTCCTCCTCTGATGCCTAGGCTACACTTTTCTATGCCTTGGCATTATGTGATCCTGGAGCTAATGCATTCTTGGTCTTGTGCCTCTGTAGATGACTACTTATAATCATATCTTTGATATTACGTGTACGTCTATATGTAATGGAAGGTCTTTCCCCTACCATGTCTTTAAAAGTAGAGTCAGGCATCAAATTGTGCCAGTGTTTGTTTATAATCTGGCTTACATTAGCACTCTGGGCATTGTATGTTGTTATTAGTCTTGGGACATTACTTGTAGGTTTAGACTTTTTCTTGAGGAGTTCCTGTCTATTAGTTTCCATTGCTCTATATTTAGCATTTTTAATGATTCTCTTACTGTATCCCCTCTGAATTAATCTGGTTTCAAGTTCCAGAGCTCTTCTGTGGAAGGTAGTTAAATCAGAACAATGTCTTCTGATTCTCAAGAATTCTCTTGTTGGGAGACTTTTCATAGTACTTGGTGCGTGAGCATTAGTATTGTGGAGTAAACTGTTTGTCGCTGAAGAGATCTGTCTTGATATTTCCTTCTTTATCTCTTTTTATAGTTAGATCCAGAAAATGTATCTGATGTTGGTCTGCTTCATGGGTTAGCTTAATATTAACATCATTGTTGTTTAATGATGTAATGAAATCCTGAAGTTCTGTATAGGAACCTTCCCAAATAAAGAAGATATCATCTATGTAACAAAGCCACATATGGATTTTATCAGTATATTGTTTGTTAGCATCAGAAAATACATATTCAGCCTCCCACCAGCCGAGAAAAAGGTTTGCATATGTGGGATCACATGCTGTCCCCATAGCAGTCCCTCTGGTTTGGAGGTAGTATTTGTTGTCAAATATAGAATAATTGTACTGTAAAACAAATTTTAAAAGTTTGATTATAAATTTGTCATGTTGTTTATCTTCATCCGATTTCTGATCTAGAAGATATTGAACAGCATTTACTCCATTAATGTGGTTATTTGATGTGTATAGAGATTCCACATCAGTTGTTACCAGCCACGTGTTTTTATCAGTGTGAATATTGTTGAGTCTTTGCAGAACCTCCATTGTGTCCTGTACATATGAAGGGAGCTCATATACAAATCTCCTCAATCTAAAGTCTAGATATTGACTAGCCTGTTCGGTTAGGCATCCTATCCCCGAGACTATTGGCCGGCCCGGGCGTGTTTCTTTGTTTTTATGCACTTTGGGAATGAGATAGAAGGTTTGTGTTTTAGGGTAATCTACTTTTAGAAATCTCTTTTCTTTTGCTGTGAGAATAAAGTTATTGTTTGCTTCCATTATGATGTGATTGTAGATTTTTTGATAACCTATAGTGGGATTGCCCAACAGTCTCATGTAACAGTTTTTGTCAGATAACTGCTTGTTGGCCTACTTTAGGTACATGTCTAAAGGCCAAATAACAATATTCCCACCCTTATCTGCATTTCTAATTACCACTTCTTCCCATTTGTTCATTTCCCTGAGTGCTTGTCTCTCTTTGTATGTTAGATTAGGGGTAGTGGGCAGTGGATGTAGAGCTGAGATTTCTCTACAGACCAATTCATTAAATACTTCAATTTGAGCACAATTAATTCTTTTTGGTACATATGTAGATTTGTTGTGAACTTTATCCCTCCATTTTATATGATCCATTCGATCAGAGTCTCCTAAGAGACTATCTAGATCTTGAATGGTTTCTAATTCTTCTTTATTCCAACCCCAATCTATTGTTGGTTCCGCGAATTGTTTTTTTAAGATACAATTTCCTGATAAACAGTTGTATATCTTTTATGGTTTCATATTTATCAATATTGGTGGAAGGGCAGAAGGATAAGCCTTTGGATAAAACTACGATATGCTCATTGGATAATTCTAACTTAGAAAGATTAATGACTCTTAATGATTGCTCCTCATTAGGGAGAAGGGACTTGGGGCTCGAGGTGGATGTCGCCAATTTCTCTGATTGCTGCTCGGAGTGCAGTTGCATCCCTGTGTGGGTCTTTTGGTTTTGACCTCCCTCCTCTCCTGGTGTGTTTATTTCTGCTTGAAGATCTTGATACTTGTATATTACTGGATGTACTCTGAGTTTCATTTTGTATTGGTTCTTTGTCTTCCCCATCAGTATCTGATATGTCGCTTTGGATCACTGTTACTTAAGTATTAGATCCCAGATTTTTAAAGAAACTCTTAGTTCTCCATTTGTATATTTTCTTATTTGCAAAATCTGTAATATCTCGGTTAAGTTTACCTTGCTTAGCAGTTTTTCATTCCAATTCATATTTGTCCAGTTCTTTTTGGTAAGATTTGTATAGTTTATCAAAATCTGAATCATGTTCTAATTTCTTTAGGTTGTCAGTTAACTCCTTAATTTTTACTTCTAAAAGGTCATATTCAGAGCTATCAGGTTTCATTAAGATTTTCATTAGTTTTACTGAGCACTCCGACAGCGCTTCTTACCATTCTGCTGTTAATTTGTGATCTTTGAATTCAAATGCTGGGAAGAGTTGTATTCTAAAGCCCCTAGGGATCAATTCTTTTTCAATATATTTTTCAAAAAAAATGTCTGTTCCACCAGACCTTATCTTGTTTGTACATTGTTTTATGTACATCTTTTAAAATCTAATGAAGTGTAGTTAATTGAATTAGAAGTAGTGTTATTGCTGTTGAATATATCATTTAGATCTGCTGTTCTTTTTTGCTGCCGAGCTAATCTATCTTTTTCCCAAAGATTATCCATTTCGTATGGTCCATCCGTGTGCTCTACTGTACGGAAATTCTGACACTTCAGAAGTAAACTTTAATACACAACGAAGGTACAGTGGCACCACTATAGCTAGCTTTTATATGATTTCAGTAGTTTAGAGACTCTATTTTATTGTCTCCATATATCATTTTAGAAGAAAAGTGGTGCTGTGCAGTATTGAAACGTTAAATACTGGTGAGGGAAAAACCCTTGAGACAGGCTGCACTAATAGCACTCTTAGCTTGGACTTGTGAGAGAGATACTGTAGACAGATAAAATATAACTTTTATTTATATAATTAAAATAGGGACCCAATGTGACACCACATTAAAAACAACTATAGATCTGCTGACCTTACTCCTGTGATTAAAGTAATGTGCCTTTGGAATGTTATGAATATAAGCAGGAATACACAGATGCTGTTACTGTTAACCTATAGTCACCTACTTTAAGAGCTGTGAAAGGTCAGAAATTAGGGCCAATTTTAAAATGGTAAATTTAGATAATACTAACAGATCCTATTACCACTTATTGCTGTGTTTGAGAATATCAGATATAGGTGTGTGCATACAGAGTCAAGTTTGTTTATCTGTTGTGCTTACATACATGTTGGGTGTACTTAGACACCCCAAGTAGTTAAAATTGCCTACAATGATAAGGTTGCTCTAGCTGCCATCCATCTATTAGATTGTTATAGAATTGGGCATTAATTGTTATTGTATCTGCCAGATGGTAACAACTTGTCAGAGACTCCAGAGACAATTATATATATTCCCTTGTATGTATCCCCAGATGTGTTGTTTTGTACTGAGTAGTAACCTTAACTTTAGAGTGTTGTTCGCCTCCAAAACATGCAGTGGAAGCTTCTATCTCACATAACAGTTCTGTAGCATTCTTCCCCTTAGGGAGCTTGTGTTTGATTAAAGATACTCTTATCTAATATAATATATTAGTATCCATGTGATCTTTGTGTGGTAGAATGGTTTCTATGTATCACTAATAATTTTACACCAAATTGAATTAAGAGGGCTAGTGTATTATCTGACCTGAGCTTGTGTACTTGAATTACAGCTCAGACTAGTAAAATCATTGATGCTACTACAGTAAGAAACAAAAGTATTTCCATGTCAACAATGATTTAATATATGGGAGAACAGCAAGAATGCTAACTGCTAGTATACTGCTTGTTTAAGTCTAGTCTGCAAGTTATAAATAAATTGACGATGGTAGCATAAGAGTTATTACATGTTGTTTAGACAAAAGCTGCAGTATTGGTAAATTTTTCTGGAATATTAAGTGAATGTCGTAACTGGGTCTAAGGCGGAATATTTCAAAATTGCGTCTATTATGGCGTTGTTTCTACTGTGTGTTGTCCAAGGCTGAGGGGGTTGTAGCCGGGCTTCGCTCTTTAGCAGGTCTGGGCTATGACCATCTATGCAGGGTTTCATTTATGATTGCCTCCACTTCTAATTTGCTAGTCTTGTGTTTAAAAGGTTTGCCAAATGTATTGCCTGTTTAAAAAATAGAGACTTTGGAGTTTTAAACCCATCTTTGGGCCAGATGTAGCACTTTCACTATTGCGCAAACGCTGCCAGAAGTAAACTTTTAATGCGTACGGGTTAGCACGCATATTACAAGTTAAAAGTAAAATGTTTGCACACAAGTGAAAGCCGACACAAGCTAATGTGAGGACTTCACGAACGCATTAACTTCTTATCCTCATAGACTTCAATAGAAAGCGAAAACTGAAAAAAAATCTACCGAAGGTATTTATGAATATGTTACATTCCAATATTCTTCACATAGAAGAACATTTGCTATATATATATATATATATATATATATATATATATATATATATATATATATATATATATATATATATATATATATGTAGATAGAGAGCACTCTCACTTTCAAAATCCTAATGCCACGGTGCCAGCAGGTAAGTATACAAGATGAAGGAAGGCACTCACTGGTCTTTTCATCAAATATACAAGATGAAGGAAGAAATTTGATGAAAAGACCAGTGAGTGCCTTCCTTCATCTTGTGTATATATATATATATATATATATATATATATATATATATATATATATATATATATGAACATATATAGGTATATACAGATATATATAGGAATATCTATTTAAAAATACATAGAAAAATTCCCCTATGTGAAGAACATTTGAATGTAAAATATTTACAGTACAAAAGCAGATTTCAACATGGCTGGACCCATGACGAGAGGGAGGCGCCAAATAACTCAATACTATGCTTATGAAATATATTAAGTGTTTAATGTTCCTTTAAATATGATAGAAACATTCCAACTTTTCTGAAGGAAGTGAACACTTTTCAGGAAAAAAAATGAATGAAAGTGTAATACAAAGATTTTGTTTTGTTTTCTCAATGTTTCATTGATATTAAAGGGACATTAAAAAAAACCAAATGTTTTCTTTCATGATTCAGATAGAGATTACCATTTTAAACAACTTTCTAGTTTAATTCTATTATCTAATTTGCTTCATTCTGTTTATATTCTTTCCTGAAAAGCATATCTAGATAGGCTCAGTAGCTTCTGATTGGTGGCTGCACATAGATGCCTCATGTGATTGGCTCACTCGTGTAAATTGCTATTTCTTTAACAAAGGATATCTAAACAATGAAGCAAATTAGATAATAGAAGTAAATTGGAATGTTGTTTAAAATTGAATTCTCTGTCTGAATTATGAAAGAAAACATTTGGGTTTTTTTAATGTCCCTTTAATATCAATGGGTTTAATGTCCCTTTAAATGTTACGTTTCATGTTCCTTTAAGATATACAGGCCCATTTATCAAGCTCCGTACGGAGCTTGAAGGGCCGTGTTTCTGGCGAGTCTTCAGACTCGCCAGAAACACAACTTATGAAGCAGCGGTCTAAAGACCGCTGCTTCATAACCCTGTCCGCCTGCTCTGAGCAGGCGGACAGGAATCGCCGGAAATCAACCCGATCGAATACGATCGGGTTGATTGACAGCTCCCTGCTGGCGGCCGATTGGCCGCGAGTCAGCAGGGGGCGGCGTTGCACCAGCAGCTCTTGTGAGCTGCTGGTGCAATGTTAAATGCGCAGAGCGTATTGCTCTCCGCATTTAGCGAGGTCTTGAGGACCTGATCCGCAGTGTCGGATCAGGTCCGCAAGCCCTTTGATAAATGGGCCCCAAGGTCTTAAGCACAGCTGTATTTATATTTGACATCTACTTAAACTAAAGTTTAGGGAGGTTTAGATGGGTAATCTTAGTTCATTTTAATTACCCCAAAATGAAAAAATAACAGCTATTTATAATGTTTGAATCCAGATGGAAATACAAACACTAATGAGCTGCATCTTATAATAAGAAGTTTAATTGCAAGTAGAATTGATATAAATTGAAAGGGAGAAATTAGTTTTAATGAAAAAAAAAAATATGTAGGGGCAAGGGAAGTAGAAAAGTAAATAGAAAAATATGATGGATGAGTTGAAATGGAACAAATGTAAAGAAATAAAACAAATAAAAACACAATAGATGAGACAATATTGTAAAAAAAAAGGAGAGAAGATACCGAAATAAAGGAATGGCAAAGTGTAGAAAATGATAGCTGAATGCAGAAGAAACTAAAAAGAGGGAGAAAGTGAGAAGCAATATGAAATATTAGGGAAAGAAGGTTAGATGAGGATAAGATAGAAATTAGTTAGATGCTGGGAAATGAGAAGCAAGCAGGCAAACAGACAGCACACCTGCCGACTTGTGCACGTATAATAGAGTTTGCTAGTGAGCAGGGCATTTATCATACAGAATGCGTCCCTGGGCACTTCACAATGGAAAATAAGGATGTATGGGGAGCTGCGGGCACTGGTGTGATTTACATTAACAACAAGTAAGAGGAATGAAAAAACGAGAGAGAAAATAAAAAGCGAGAGGCATAGCTAAACATAATCAGAGCTATACACCAGAAAAGTAAACAGATGAATCAAAGAGAATATAATTATTACTAATAATAACACTAATAATATAAACATATTATTATTTTTATTATTATTATTTTAAATAATACTAATAATACGTATTATTATTATGATTATTATTTTATTTAATATTTAATAAAGCTCAACAGTTTGAACAGGGGTATGCAAGAGTAAATAAATACATATTTTTTCTTACTGACACAGGGCCTGATGACGAGTGGAGCGCAAAATTGCGCTATCAGGAGAAAGCAATATTTGGCACCACTCGTAATACCAGTTCACGCAAATGTGCGCTGGTATTAGAAGTGAAGCGCAACCTCACATTTGCATTACATGGAAGCTTTGCGCTCATGAGAGCTTGATTCCATAGGCTCAAATGGTGATGCCAATAGACATGGCACAGAACCTAGTGTAGCGAAGCGAGTACGTCATGCAGCGATGGGCAGCAAAGTTTAAATATATATGTATATAAATATATATATATATATTTATGTGTTTATATGTGTATATACATATATTAAAGGACAAAAGAGTTAAAAAGCACTTACTGGGAACGCTGGAAAGCGGGTTAACAGGCAGGAAACTTCCTGAAATACAGTGACCAAGCCCTACTTCCCCATAGAACATGTGCCCATCTTCACCTCTCAAAAAGGCAAGCAAAATAGTGTCGCTCTGGACAGGGTAGGCTATAACTGCCACCTCTTACCCTATTCCAGGCCTGTGATTTTGACAACTTAGCTAAAATCCCAATCCAGTCAAAAGACGCTGCGGTGAACCGCTGAAGAAAAGATCACTTGCAAACACCTAATGCCTTGCCTCGCTACCATTCGCAGCTGAGAGGAGCGTCACAGAAGAGGGGGAGAGTGAGGAATCCAATGCAGGTACACATAAAAAATCCTTGAAACTTGGGACGGGTACAGCAGCAGAAGAACAAAGCACTGCCAAGGATATAATAAAAATTAACATTTAATCAAATGTCAGCAAATATAAAAAGAGTAATAAATACACGGGGACAATCAAAAAGAAGAGAAGTGTAAGCAACAGGCTTACGCGTTTCGGCCACACATGGCCGTAATCATAGCCTAATAGTTACTAACATCTGTGAGTCCATTAAAAAGGGTAAAAGAAAATCTAACTGGCTAATACAGATTCACACCCTTCTCTCTCTTAAAGCACCAGTACAATTAATGGCTTAATGAATAAACAATATAAAGACTGTGAAAACTTAATATACTGCATAATATGAAATTAATAAAGCAGAGACTATATAACAGTGAATGAATGAATGAATACATAAATATTACAATAATAGTAATACCATTATCATCAAAAGCATACAATGGTTAAGTCAAAAAATGCTAATGGTAAAAATAGTAAATAATGAATAAATAAATGTATAAAGTTGATGATTTCCTCACTCAAAACCTGACATAAACAAAAAGAAGTGCAATAGATAATGTGAAATAATTTATTCCCAATAATTAATCAGATCATAATCTAAATTTAAACCCTGAGGGTACTGGGTATTTAATTTAAAAACCCAAATAATTTCACGTTTATTAAGAAGCTTCAATCTATTGACTCCTGATTTGGAAACATGAACCCTTTTAATTGCACACCATTTGAATGTGCTAAGATCTTTTTGATGTTTGTGCACAAAATGTTGTACAATTTGAGTGGATGATTTGCCCCAGTTAATAGTGTAAAAATGTTCTCTAATCCTTGAGGACACATTCCTGGTAGTTTATCCACATCCCCTCTTGCTTTATTAATTATTTGAGTTTGCTAGATTACAAGCCTCTAGCTCGTAATCTAGCACTTAGTTCCTTAGCTTCCTTTACATATTCATCTTGCACAGAGCAATTCTGCCTAAGTCTAACGCACTGGGCTTTAGCCACAGCATAGGGAACATGGTGGGGATGGCAACTGGAAGCATTAAGGAGAGTGTTACCAATAATTGGTTTATGGTAATCCCTGGAATGTATGGAGCCATCTCTAGTAGCTCTTAATAGGACATCTAAAAAATAAATACATTCCTTCTGAAATTCAAAAGTAAACTGTAAGCTAATCTGATTGTCATTTAAATAGCAAATAAATTCCTGAGCCTGATCAAAGGATCCATCCCATACTTATCAAGAGGTCATCAATATAGCATTGGAAAAGAAGGATGTTAGACCTGTAAGTATTTGTAACTCCAAAGATGTGGGACCGCTCCCACCATCCCACCAACCTAAAAAAAGGTTGGCATAGGAGTGGGCAAATTTAGCCCCCATAGCAGTCCCACATCTCTGGAGATAGAAATTGCTTTTAAAGGTAAAGAAATTATGGGTCAGTAAGAAAAAAGTAATCCTAATAACATTTCTGAAACGCGGTACTGTAGTCGGTATGATGTTTCAGAAAATACTCAATGGCTTTTAAACCTGCATCATGAGGTATCAATGTGTATAAGGCCACAACATCAACTGTTAACCAGTTTCATGTGGAAGTCCATGTGATCTTGCTCAAAATACTCAAAACATGTTTGGTGTCATGGGTGTAACTGGCTAAAGAAGTAACAAGGGGTTGGAGAATACAGTCCAACCAACATGAGAGATTCTCCATAATCAAATTAATACCACTAACAATAGGGCGACCTACCACATTCTGAAGCGACATAAAAAATGAATACATTCCTACTGAAATTCAAAAGTAAACTGTAAGCCCACCTGATTGTCATTTAAATAGCAAATAAATGCCTGAGCCTGTAGTGCTTGGTTTTTAACTCTTTTGTCCTTTATTTGTGGTACTTGGGTAGTACCGTTAAATAAGTCTTACTGTGAACAATGCAGTCTATCATGGAAGGGGATGCCATTTAAAGGTACTTTTCATTGATGGCATCTTCTAACAGGAGCCAAACTCTGGATATGGAACGTATCTTTTTTGTGGATAAACGGAACTTTTCACTTAGTGCTCTCTTTGACTACATTGAAGCTTTGCTTATTAAAGAGGCAAGACTCCAGTGGGATGTATGGACCTTAGAACGGTATCTGAAATTGCAAATAATACCTAGAGGTCTTATAATTTTCAAATTTCCCACTTTTGAAGTGAAGGACAAGGAGTTTATTAATGCATGGAATTTGATTTTAACAGAATGTTCCCTGAGATTAATGAATATGCTTATGATTTTTTAAAAACAATTTGCTTATTGATATTAGACGTTAAATTGATGAACTACAGGTCATTTTTAATAATAGAAGCATTGAAACAGATTTTGTAGTATTTGATACCATTTTAAATTCTACTTTAGCGGAGGTAAAAATACAAATTATGGAGGTCAAACATACCACATTTATTAGGGATAGCTCTGATTACAATGGGGGCCATATCTATATTTGGAATAGGAAACTTAGGAACCAATATAGATGTGACCAGAATAATGATGGTTCCACTAAGGGTCCCAGAAGTAAACAACATCGTAATTATAACAAAAAGAACAAACCCTCTAACCAGTCTTCCTCCAAAAAGGTTACTTTTTCTGACAGTGAAATTGAGTCTGATTATACGGCCAACTCTAGTGGTGAGGACTAAGGGGCGGTTATGTCAGAGTCCAGTAACCCTCCAGTACAGGTTAAAAGTATATTGGTTACCCAAGCGCCTAGTGTTAGACCTAAGACCAAATACCTAGCCTCACCAACAGTAACTATGCCGATTACTGAGTACATTATGACATCAGACAGACGTGTTATTGATCAGGGTTTTCCCCAGGACAGAAACCCCCCCAAGGGAGGGGGTCCTCTACTACAACAGCCACAGGACAGATACTTACTGAGGGAAAACAGGGACCAGACCAAATACAGACCCAACCAGTGATCAATCTCTCCAATGTGACTTTGACTCCTACACAACATAAAGTTCTGGGATTAGGGCTCACTTTTTCACCTACTTTGAACTTTAATTTGTTTCAGATGGTTATTGATGTCAACAGACTTATAAGAGGTATCACTTTGCAAAAATATTTTTCAGGGTCACCTGATGCTTTAGACAATATGCTTTACTTTCAGGCCTTGGATACTTATTCTAATGTTTGTGATTTCAATTTTTTCTAAATTCAAAATATGAATTGTATCCCATACAAAGTAGGGGTCCTTTTGTAGAAACCTTTTTTAAGAGGGTGGAAAAAGATCTTAAAATTTTAAATACACACATGAAAACACTCACTTTAATCTTACACTAAAGGAAAGAGAGGCACTGAATGAGTTACGGTCCAACACGCAGTTGGTCATTAAGTCTGTGGACAAGGGAGGGTTGGTTGTAGTGATGAACAGGGCTGATCATGCGAAGGAAGCCCACCGCCAATTGAATAATTGTACTAACTTCACCACCCTCTCTTGTGATCCAACTATTAGATTTCAGAATGAGTTGAAGAACCTGGTGGATGATGGATTAGAAGGGGGATTTTTGGATTCAGAGACTGCTCAGTGTCTCATTATTGAGTCTCCTCGTGTCCCCCTCTTCCATCATCTCCCTAAGGTTCATAAGTCGCTTCAGAATGTGGTAGGCTGCCCTATTGTTAGAGGTATTAATTAGATTATGGAGAATCTCTCATGTTGGTTGGACTGTATTCTCCAACCCCTTGTTACTTCTTTAGCCAGTTACACCCATGACACCAAACATGTTTTGAGTATTTTGAGCATGATCACATGGACTTCAACATCAAGCTGGTTAACAGTTGATGTTGTGGCCTTATACACATCGATACCTCATGATGCAGGTTTAAAAGCCATTGAGTATTTTCTGAAACATCATACCGAATACAGTACCACCTTTCAGAAATATGTTATTAGGATTACTTTTTTCTTACTGACCCATAATTTCTTTATCTTTGGAGATTCGAATCCTTACAGGTCTAACATCCTTCTTTTCCAACGCTATATTGATGACCTTTTGATAGTATGGGATGGTTCCTTTGATCAGGCTCAGGCATTTATTTGCTATATAAATGACAATCAGATTGGTTTACAGTTTACTTTTGAATTTCAGAAGGAATGTATTCATTTTTTAGATGTCCTATTAAGAACTACTAGAGATCGCTCCATACATTCCAGTGTTTACAGTAAGCCAATTACTGGTAACACTCTCCTTCATGTTTCCAGTTGCCATCCCCAAGATGCAAGATGAATATGTACAGGAAGCTAAGGAACTAAGTGCTAGATTACGACTAGAGGCTATCAAACTCAATTGATTAATAAAGCAAGAGGGGATGTGGATAAACTGGATAGGAATTCCCTTTTTGGTGGACAAAATGTCAGTTAATAAGGATCGGCATAGAGGGGTCACTTTTGCGACTGAGTACAGTGCCCAGTATAATGATATTTCCAAAATTGTAAGAAAACATTTCTCTTTGCTATCAGCGGATGACAAATTGCAGAACACTGTTAAATGTGGCCTCATATGTTCCTATATTAAATGTAAGACTATTGGTAACTATGTGTCACCAACAAAATTTATTAATACCACTCCTAGTAACAGTTCTTGGCTCCTACATCATGGTATATTTAGATGTGGCCACAGAAAATGTAAGCCATGCGATCATTCCCAAGTTTCTGATACCTTTACTTCTATGACCACTGGGGAGGTCTTTCAAATGTATGGCTGTCATAATTGCACCAGCACTTTTGTCATATATTTGATTACATGCAAACTTTGCCATCTTCAGTATATAGGTCTCACTACCAGGGATGTGTCCTCAAGGATTAGGGAGCATTTTTCCACTATTAACTTGGGCAAATCATCCACTCGAATTGTACAACATTTTGTGCACAAACATCAAAAAAATCTTAGCACATTCAAATGGTGTGTAATTGAAAGGGTTCCTGTTTCCAAATCAGGAGTCAATAGATTGAAGCTTCTTAATAAATGTGAAATGTTCTGGGTTTTTAAATTAAATACCCAGTACCCTCAGGGCTTAAATTCAGATTATGATCTGATTAATTATTGGGAATAAATTATTTCACATTATCTATTTCACTTCTTTTTGTTTATGTCAGGTTTTGAGTGAGGAAATCATCAACTGTATTCATTTATTTATTCATTATTTACTATTTTTACCATTAGCATTTTTTGACTTAACCATTGTATGCTTTTGATGATAATGGTATTACTATTATTGTAATATTTATGTATTTATTCATTCACTGTTATATAGTCCCTGCTTTATTAATTTCATATTATGTAGTATATTAAGTTTTCACAGTCTTTATATTGTTTATTCATTCAGCCATTAGTTGTACTGGTGCTTTAAGAGAGAGAAAGGTGTGAATCTGTAATAGCCAGTTAGATTTTCTTTTACCCTTTTTAATGGACTTACAGATGTTAGTAACTATTAGGCTATGATTATGACCATGTGTGGCCGAAACGCGTTAGCCTGTTGCTTACACTTCTCTTCTTTGTGATTGTCCCCGTGTATATATTACTCTTTTTATATTTGCTGACATTTGATTAAAAGTTAATTTTTATTATATCCTTGGCGGTCCTTTGTTCTTCTATATACATATATTAACACTTAAATATATATGTATATAAGCATATACAAATATATTTACAGTTTTAACACAGTCCCCATAGACCGCAATGTAAAGGCACTTTTCAGTGCTGTTTGTTTCTCACACACCCATATCCCCTTGCTTTAACCCCTTATAACTGCTTTGTGCACTTATTTATAAAAAAGAAAATATGCTCATAATTTTAATTTTTATTAAGGAACACTACACTTTATTTTGTGGCAAAGTGGGGGACATTTTTTTTCATTAACCATAGATCTTATCACTTGTTCATGAATGCTAGTGCAAAGCACTACCAAGAGCTCACGGTAGCATTAACCAGTCACTTGTAATGGCTGATTTTTTAACGTGTGCCCGTAAACGGGCAAATATGCCCCTTTACGGGTGCACATTTAATTAGCTCTCCACTTGTAATCTAGCCCACAGTGTGAATGTTTTCTGATTGTGACAGCTTACGGTATAGATTGGGAAAAAATATATAAACAAAAAAAAGGATGGCATATAGACGATAAAAGAGAAACATATTACACAGACAAAAAATTAAATTAGTTTTGGATTTTTTTTTAGAGGGAGAGCAGGATTGTCTAACAACATATATTAATCTTACATGTTTATTTGTCTTCAGAACCCACCAGTTGATGAGGTTATTACTAAATCCTAAATTTGAACTTTAGAAGCTTTCCTTTTTAATTAGTGTACATTTGAACACTTTTTCTGTATGAAGAGGAGCCTTTCTCCTTTTGAGAGTAACGTTTTTAACCACCTGATTGAGTCAACAATTATTTTTTTTATACATTTGTTCGGTCATTTTTCGCTAAAGGGATTGCTCATTTATTGTTTTCAGATGAATGCAACAAAAAAAATTTGTAGTATTTGACATTATCTGAATGAGAATATGAAATAACTAAAAAAAATAAGTTAAAAACAAACCAAATGAAACTGAGATCATTTATTTCATATGAATATTTCAGAAATCAGATTAAAATCTTTAGCAAAATTATACATATATCTTGTTTACAGGGACAGTGTACACCAGAATTTGACAGACTTGCATTTTAGCCAATCAGTGCTGGCTCCTAGGAGCTCCACGTGCGTGAGCACAGTGTTATCTATATGAAACACATGAACTAACACCCTCTAGTGGTGAAAAACTGTCAAAATGCCCTGAGATGAGAGGCGGCCTTCAAGGGCTTAGAAATTAGCATATGAACATCCTAGGTTTAGCTTTCAACTAAGAATACCAAGAGAACAAAGGAAAATTGGTGATAAAAGTAAATTTGAAAATTGTTTAAAATGACATGCCCTATCTGAATAATGAAAGTTTGTTTTGGACTAGACTGTCATTTAAGCTACTAAAATTGTCTTTTTGATAATAATATTTCTCTGTGATCCAGATGCCCCCTTTTTGTAAGCAGAATTTTGTTACTTTCTTTTTCCATAGACTAAGCTGTTGCCTCAGATTGATTTATGTCTATATTATCTTTGTTTGAAGTGATTAACTTTGATTTTATGTGGTAAGAAGTGTTTTATGAGATCATACATAATCAATTGAAATGCAGAGAACTGGGTTTTTTTTTTAAAATTTTATTGATATTAAACAAATTTCTGAAATAAATCAAACACAGAACATTTAAAGGGACATTTAAGTATTATTTTAAATTTATGCATCAGATTTTTTTTGCAGTATAACAAAACATTTACATGCAAAATAAATGTTTTAAAATCATTCAAAACGGCCACTTTCTTAATAAACTTTAATTGTGACACACCCTTTGAAAAGCCTCTTGACTTTTTTTATTTTTGTTGTGTCCATTTAGGTACAGATATAAATATTCTCTGTCAAATATCAACCAAATAGTGTAGCCGTGTCTTAAAGAATCTTAATCTCTAAATGTATAAATGTCACTCACATTTTCCGGTAGCATTTATTGTTTAAAGTGCGTATAGGCAGGCTGACACTATCAGTGTTAAGTTCCCTATCTGCTCTCGATAGCGGTCTTGTCTGAGAATCACTGGATGCCGGCTTCTTGTGACATCATCTGTATGTGCTAGATACCAGCTCCTTTCAATACTCTGCATAATGCTATGTGAGCATTTTTAGCTACGGAACAAACACCAGTGAGCCCACACCCAGGAGACAATTAAATGTGTTAAAAACAAGTTTTATTGCTGCAACGCATTTCTCAGCCAACAAAGCAGTTTCATCAGGCATTAAAAAAAAAACTGTAAAAAATGCTTATTTAAATCTACATACACGCATATATTAAATTGAACTGAACCAATTACAACTTTGCAACATAACAACATATGGTTATTTAAAGAAACATTTAACCTTATTTAAAGGGACAGTCTACCATAGAATTGTTATTTTTTTAAAAGATAGATAATCCCTTTATTACCCATTCCCCAGTTTTGCATAACCAACACAGTTATAATAATATACTTTTTACCTCTGTGATTACCTTGTTTCTAGGAACCTTTTTCGAGCCCCCTGATCACATGACTGTGACTGTTTATTATCTGTTGTCTTGAATTTAGCATTGTTTTGTGCTAAATCTTAAATAACCCCCTGTGCCTGAACACAGTGTTATCTATATGGGCCACGTGTACTTTCTGTCTCTTTGTGTTGAAAAGAGATTTAAAAAGCATGTGATAAGAGGCAGCCCTCAAAGGCTTAGAAATTAGCATATGAGCCTACCTATGTTTAGTTTAAACTAAGAATACCAAGAGAAAAAAGCAAATTTGATGATAAAAGTAAATTGGAAAGTTGATTAAAATTAAAAGTCCTATCTGAATAATGAAAGTTTAATTTATACTAAACTGTCCCTTTAAAGTTACATTCCAAATAACCTCTGGAACTGTAGTGGAACACATTCAGAATATAACTTTGTAACGGCTAGATTTGGAGTTTTGTCGGTAACGACCCGAAAAACTAACGCCGGCTTTTTTCTGGCCGCACCATAAAAATAACTCTGGTATTGAGAGACCACATAAAGGCTGCGTTAGGCTCCAAAAAAGGAGCGTAGAGCATTTTTAACGCAGCTTCAACTCTCGATACCAGAGTTGCTTACGGACGCGGCCAGCCTCAAAAACGTGCTCGTGCACGATTCCCCCATAGGAAACAATGGGGCTGTTTGAGCTGAAAAAAACCCAAATACCTGCAAAAAAGCCGCGTTCAGCTCCTAACGCAGCCCAATTGTTTGCTATGCGGTAACCCTTCCTACGTCTGCACTTAACACTCTAACATGTACCCCGAGTCTAAACACCCCTAACCTTACACTTATTAACCCCTAATCTGCCGCCCCCGCTATCGCTGACCCCTGCATATTATTATTAACCCCTAATCTGCCGCTCCGTAAACTGCCGCTACTTACATTATCCTTATGTACCCCTAATCTGCTGCCCTAACATCGCCGACCCCTATATTATATTTATTAACCCCTAATCTGCCCCCCACAACGTCGCCTCCACCTGCCTACACTTATTAACCCCTAATCTGCCGACCGGACCTGAGCGCTACTATAATAAAGTTATTAACCCCTAATCCGCCTCACTAACCCTATCATAAATAGTATTAACCCCTAATCTGCCCTCCCTAACATCGCCGACACCTAACTTCAAACATTAACCCATAATCTGCCGACTGGAGCTCACCGCTATTCTAATAAATGTATTAACCCCTAAAGCTAAGTCTAACCCTAACACTAACACCCCCCTAAGTTAAATATAATTTAAATCTAACGAAATTAATTAACTCTTATTAAATAAATTATTCCTATTTAAAGCTAAATACTTACCTGTAAAATAAATCCTAATATAGCTACAATATAAATTATAATTATATTATAGCTATTTTAGGATTTATATTTATTTTACAGGTAACTTTGTATTTATTTTAACCAGGTACAATAGCTATTAAATAGTTAAGAACTATTTAATAGCTAAAATAGTTAAAATAATTACAAATTTACCTGTAAAAGAAATCCTAACCTAAGTTACAATTAAACCTAACACTAGACTATCAATAAATTAATTAAATAAACTACCTACAATTACCTACAATTAACCTAACACTACACTATCAATAAATTAATTAAATACAATTGCTTCAAATAAATACAATTAAATAAACTAGCTAAAGTACAACAAATAAAAAAGAACTAAGTTACAAAAAATAAAAAAATATTTACAAACATAAGAAAAATATTACAAAAATTTTAAACTAATTACACCTACTCTAAGCCCCCTAATAAAATAACAAAGCCCCCCAAAATAAAAAAATGCCCTACCCTATTCTAAATTACTAAAGTTCAAAGCTCTTTTACCTTACCAGCCCTGAACAGGGCCCTTTGCGGGGCATGCCCCAAGAAATACAGCTCTTTTGCCTGTAAAAAAAAACATACAATACCCAAGCCCCCCAACATTACAACCCACCACCCACATACCCCTAATCTAACCCAAACCCCCCTTAAATAAACCTAACACTAAGCCCCTGAAGATCATCCTACCTTGTCTTCACCTCACTGGGTATCACACCGATCCGTCCAGAAGAGCTCCTCCGATGTCCTGATCCAAGCCCAATCGGGGGGCTGAAGAGGTCCATGATCCGGCTGAAGTCTTCATCCAAGCGGGGCAGAAGAGTTCTTCCATCCGATTGAAGTCTTCATCCAAGCGGCATCCATCCGGAGCGAAGCGGCAGCATCCTGAAGACCTCCACCGCGGAACATCCATCCTGGCCGACGACTGAACGACGAATGACGGTTCCTTTAAATGACGTCATCCAAGATGGCGTCCCTCGAATTCCGATTGGCTGATAGGATTCTATCAGCCAATCGGAATTAAGGTAGGAATATTCTGATTGGCTGATGGAATCAGCCAATCAGAATCAAGTTCAATCCGATTGGCTGATCCAATCAGCCAATCAGATTGAGCTTGCATTCTATTGGCTGTTCCAATCAGCCAATAGAATGCGAGCTCAATCTGATTGGCTGATCGGATCAGCCAATCGGATTGAACTTGATTCTGATTGGCTGATTCCATCAGCCAATCAGAATATTCCTACCTTAATTCCGATTGCCTGATAGAATCCTATGAGCCAATCGGAATTCGAGGGACGCCATCTTGGATGACGTCATTTAAAGGAACCATCATTCGTCGTTCAGTCGTCGGCCAGGATGGATGTTCCGCGGTGGAGGTCTTCAGGATGCTGCCGCTTCGCTCCGGATGGATGCCGCTTGGATGAAGACTTCAATCGGATGGAAGACCTCTTCTGCCCCGCTTGGATGAAGACTTCCGCCGGATCATGGACCTCTTCAGCCCCCCGCTTGGGCTTGGATCAGGACATCGGAGGAGCTCTTCTGGACGGATCGGTGTGATACCCGGTGAGGTGAAGACAAGGTAGGATGATCTTCAGGGGCTTAGTGTTAGGTTTATTTAAGGGGGTTTGGGTTAGATTAGGGGTATGTGGGTGGTGGGTTGTAATGTTGGGGGGCTTGGGTATTGTATGTTTTTTTTTACAGGCAAAAGAGCTGTATTTCTTGGGGCATGCCCCGCAAAGGACCCTGTTCAGGGCTGGTAAGGTAAAAGAGCTTTGAACTTTAGTCATTTAGAATAGGGTAGGGCATTTTTTTATTTTGGGGGGCTTTGTTATTTTATTAGGGGGCTTAGAGTAGGTGTAATTAGTTTAAAATTGTTGTAATATTTTTCTTATGTTTGTAAATATTTTTTTATTTTTTGTAACTTAGTTCTTTTTTATTTTTTGTACTTTAGCTAGTTTATTTAATTGTATTTATTTGTAGCAATTGTATTTAATTAATTTATTGATAGTGTAGTGTTAAGTTAATTGTAGATAATTGTAGGTAGTTTATTTAATTAATTTATTGATAGTCTAGTGTTAGGTTTAATTGTAACTTAGGTTAAGATTTATTTTACAGGTAATTTGTAATTATTTAACTATTTTAGCTATTAAATAGTTCTTAACTATTTAATAGCTATTGTACCTGGTTAAAATAAATACAAAGTTACCTGTAAAATAAATATAAATCCTAAAATAGCTATAATATAATTATAATTTATATTGTAGCTATATTAGGATTTATTTTACAGGTAAGTATTTAGCTTTAAATAGGAATACTTTATTTAATAAGAGTTAATTAATTTCCTTAGATTTAAATTATATTTAACTTAGGGGGTTGTTAGTGTTAGGGTTAGACTTAGCTTTAGGGGTTAATACATTTATTAGAATAGCGGTGAGCTCCGGTCGGCAGATTAGGGGTTAATAATTGAAGTTAGGTGTCGGCGATGTTAGGGAGGGCAGATTAGGGGTTAATACTATTTATTATAGGGTTACTGAGGCGGATTAGGGGTTAATAACTTTATTATAGTAGCGCTCAGGTCCGGTCGGCAGATTAGGGTTTAATAAGTGTAGGCAGGTGGAGGCGACGTTGAGGGGGGCAGATTAGGGGTTAATAAATATAATATAGGGGTCGGCGGTGTTAGGGGCAGCAGATTAGGGGTACATAAGGATAATGTAGGTGGCGGCGCTTTGCGGTCGGCAGATTAGGGGTTAATAAGTGTAGGTAGGTGGAGGCGACGTTGTGGGGGGCAGGTTAGGGGTTAATAAATATAATACAGGGGTCGGCGGTGTTAGGGGCAGCAGATTAGGGGTACATAAGGATAACGTAGGTGGCGGTCGGCAGATTAGGGGTTAAAAAAATTATTCGAGTGTCGGCGATGTGGGGGGACCTCGGTTTAGGGGTACATAGGTAGTTTATGGGTGTTAGTGTACTTTAGAGTACAGTAGTTAAGAGCTTTATAAACCGGCGTTAGCCCAGAAAGCTCTTAACTACTGACTTTTTTCCTGCGGCTGGAGTTTTGTCGTTAGATGTCTAACGCACACTTCAGAAACGACTCTAAATACCGGAGTTAGAAAGATCCCATTGAAAAGATAGGATACGCAATTGACGTAAGGGGATCTGCGGTATGGAAAAGTCGCGGATGAAAAGTGAGCGTTAGACCCTATTTTGAGTGACTCCAAATACCGGCGGTAGCCTAAAACCAGCGTTAGGAGCCTCTAACGCTGGTTTTCACGGCTAACGCCAAACTCCAAATCTAGGTCTTAGTGTCCAATGAGAGCCTTTTTGTAGGGGAGCAATTCAGATCATATCAATTGGGTTTCTTGGCAAGGGTTTGTTTACCTTTGTCTGCTGTTTGTGTCAAATTTCAATGCACAGTTTTTGTGTCACACATGTTTTGTCACATTCTATGTCATCTTGTGTGTTAGTAATTTTGATAACTTTGCCTATCACTTTGCTCTATATATTGAAGCGCCTCATGGCTATCTTTGTCCACTTGTGACTTTTCCTGTGGATGTGATTGGTCTATACTTCAGACTAATTCTTGGAATCCTGACTTTGGCTTCTGTTTGTGACAACGTTTTCTCCCGTTGCTTGTGTGTTACTGACTACTGGCCTTACTTAGGACTTTGTCTGACCCCTGTACCTTGGTTTGTTTGTTCATTTATTGTTGATCTGGCCTAATCCAGAATTGAAGATGTTTTGCTTTGTTACTGTTTCTAATTCTGGATCCTAACCTGGGCTGATGATTACTTCTAACTTCCCACTTTGAGTGAACATCATTTAAAACTTACATACACATAAAATCCTATAAATAATTAAAAATCAGGTTGACTTTAATATGTTAAATATAAAAATTACCTAAAAATATGTTTGATTAATATATTAAATACTGGATTATAATATTTGAAAGTAGCTATTCATAATCATATATTGTTTCAAACCATGAAGAAAAATATATTAACTAAACATAGGATCCTATCATGGATGTAAATAAATTAGTTTAGAGCACTTTTTAAAATATATGTGCATATCTACTGCAGCAGAGTCACCTGATTCAATCACAGGTGTAGGTTGTCAGCACAAAACCAATTTTTTACTCTATCCTGTTAAAGCAAAATACTTTGAGATGCTAATTTTCCTCTAAAAATTACCAAGCTGTTGAACGTTACATCAAAATGAGTAGAGGGATTCACTTAACACCTCATGAAATTTTCATGAAGTTGTAAAATTAAATTAAGAAGTATGTGACTGTGTGAAGCTGATAATACTTTATCCAGCTGAAAGATTTAACTCTTTGGGCCATATTTAACAAATGCTGGACTGACAAGGTTCGTTCTGGTGAAACTGTCCACCCAACATCAAGGCCAGTGGGCAGCAATATGCTGTCCATATTTAACATTGCACAAACAGCTGCTTGTGCAATGTTGCCCCCTGCTTGTGTGGGCCAATCGTGTGTGAGCAGGGGCTGTCAATCACTCTGGTCAGACTAGCCCATGGTGATTGCAAACCACCAGCTTAGAGTGCTCTCCAAAGCTGCATCTGCAGCTTGATAAAAAGAGCCCTTTGTGTCTTAACATTAACACATCCAATGGAAACATGGCTCACATTCAAATGATTAATGTCATTCTTCTTTAGGTAATTGGTGATTGTCATCAAAATTGCAATCACCTGTGTACTAGTGTCTGTATACTGTTCTCTGAGCTTTTAAAAAAGTTCCTAACAACCAAAATAATTACAACAGAACAAGTATGTCTGCTTTGATAGAAGAGAGGCCCCTCTTTCAAATAAGGAGTCACTTGCATTGGTGACAACCAGCTGATCCCTATGGCAACAGTGATCAGCTGATAGAACCATAGGAATATGGCATAACATTAGAGTTTGGTATTCCCCCCCCCCCCTTACACAACAGAGACAAACATAAAAGGACAGCCTAGTTAAAATTAAACTTTCATGATTCAGATAGGGCATGCCATTTTAAACACCTTTCCTATTTACTTTTAAAATCAAATTTGCTTTGTTCTCTTGGTATTGTTTGTAGAAAGCTAAATATGATATATATATACTAATTTCAAATTCCTTGAAGGCTGCCTCTAATCTCAGTGCCTTTTGACAGTTTTTCACAGCTAGACAGTGTTAGTTCATATGAAACTGTGAGCACTGATTGACTAAAATGCAATTCTGTCAAAAGAACTGAAGTAAAGGGGTATTTTGCAGAGGCTTAGATACAAGGTAATCACAGAGGTAAAAAGTATATTATTATAATTGTGATGCAACAGCAGGTAAGTGCACCATTAAAAAAAATGAAAATAAAAAGCACAAATTAATATGCAGACATAAATCAGAAATGTGCTGCATTCCATTTAAATCTGAATTTTATCTAAGTGTCAGTTGTACTTGTCCCCTGACCAAAATGTGGCACTAATCCACTGTGAGTTAACGTGAACCAGTTGTAGGGCTTGATAATAGAAGTAAATTGTAATGAATGTTGTTTAAATATGTATGTTCTACCTGAATAAGTTTCATTTTGACTTTACTCTCTCTTTAAAGTGTCAGTAAACCTCAAAAATAATGTTATATAAATCTGCACATAGTGCAGAATTATTTTACATTATATTAGCCTTATCTTTATAAAACCTAATATTCCCTTTGATTTTTTTTTAAAAATGACAGTTTTACAGACCCGCTCTCTGTGCTCTTCTGAGCGGGTCTGTTTTTTTCACACAGCGCATCGGGCCAGCTGTATAGTCACAGCCCGGCCTGACCGCACCATTATACACAGTGCAATCAGTGACACTATGTGCAGAATTATATAACATTATTTTTGAGGTTTACTGTCCCTTTACAGGGAGTGCAGAATTATTAGGCAAGTTGTATTTTTGAGGATTAATTTTATTATTGAACAACAACCATGTTCTCAATGAACCCAAAAAACTCATTAATATCAAAGCTGAATAGTTTTGGAAGTAGTTTTTAGTTTGTTTTTAGCTATAGCTATTTTAGGGGGATATCTGTGTGTGCAGGTGACTATTACTGTGCATAATTATTAGGCAACTTAACAAAAAACAAATATATACCCATTTCAATTATTTATTTTTACCAGTGAAACCAATATAACATCTCAACATTCACAAATATACATTTCTGACATTCAAAAACAAAACAAAAACAAATTAGTGACCAATATAGCCACCTTTCTTTGCAAGGACACTCAAAAGCCTGCCATCCATGGATTCTGTCAGTGTTTTGATCTGTTCACCATCAACATTGTGTGCAGCAGCAACCACAGCCTCCCAGACACTGTTCAGAGAGGTGTACTGTTTTCCCTCCTTGTAAATCTCACATTTGATGATGGACTACAGGTTCTCAATGGGGTTCAGATCAGGTGAACAAGGAGGCCATGTCATTAGATTTTCTTCTTTTATACCCTTTCTTGCCAGCCACGCTGTGGAGTACTTGGACACGTGTGATGGAGCATTGTCCTGCATGAAAATCATGTTTTTCTTGAAGGATGCAGACTTCTTCCTGTACCACTGCTTGAAGAAGGTGTCTTCCAGAAACTGGCAGTAGGACTGGGAGTTGAGCTTGACTCCATCCTCAACCCGAAAAGGCCCCACAAGCTCATCTTTGATGATACCAGCCCAAACCAGTACTCCACCTCCACCTTGCTGGCGTCTGAGTTGGACTGGAGCTCTCTGCCCTTTACCAATCCAGCCACGGGCCCATCCATCTGGCCCATCAAGACTCACTCTCATTTCATCAGTCCATAAAACCTTAGAAAAATCAGTCTTGAGATATTTCTTGGCCCAGTCTTGACGTTTCAGCTTGTGTGTCTTGATCGGAACAGCCAATAGAATGCGAGCTCAATCTGATTGGCTGATTGGATCAGCCAATCGGATTGAACTTGATTCTGATTTGCTGATTCCATCAGCCAATCAGAATATTCCTACCTTAATTCCGATTGGCTGATAGAATCCTATCAGCCAATCGGAATTCGAGGGACGCCATCTTGGATGACGTCCCTTAAAGGAACCGTCATTCTTCAGTTGGACGTCGCCGGAAGAAGATGGGTCCGCGGTGGAGGTCTTCAGGATGGAGCAGGTCGTCATCGGATGAAGATAGAAGATGCCGCTTGGATCAAGATGGTTGCCGGTCCGGATCGCCTCTTCTTCCCGGATAGGATGAAGACTTTGGAGCCTCTTTTGGACCTCTTCAGCCACCGGATGATGGATCGCCAACCCCCGCTTGGGTTGGATGAAGATTTTGGAGCCAGGATGGATCAGTGATACCTGGTGAGGTGAAGACAAGGTAGGATGATCTTCAGGGGCTTAGTGTTAGGTTTATTTAAGGGGGGTTTGGGTTAGATTAGGGGTATGTGGGTGGTGGGTTGTAATGTTGGGGGGGTATTGTATGTTTTTTTTTACAGGCAAAAGAGCTGAACTTCTTGGGGCATGCCCCGCAAAGGGCCCTGTTCAGGGCTGGTAAGGTAAAAGAGCTTTTAACTTTAGTAATTTAGAATAGGGTAGGGCATTTTTTATTTTGGGGGGCTTTGTTGTTTTATTAGGGGGCTTAGAGTAGGTGTAATTAGTTTAAAATTGTTGTAATATTTTTCTTATGTTTGTAGATTTTTTTTATTTTTTGTAACTTAGTTCTTTTTTATTTTTTATACTTTAGTTAGTTTATTTCATTGTAGTTATTTGTAGATATTGTATTTAATTAATGTATTGATAGTGTAGTGTTAGGTTTAATTGTAGGTAATTGTAGGTATTTTATTTAATTAATTTAATGATAGTATAGTGTTAGGTTTAATTGTAACTTAGGTTAGGATTTATTTTACAGGTAATTTTGTAATTATTTTAACTAGGTAACTATTAAATAGTTCTTAACTATTTAATAGCTATTGTACCTGGTTAAAATAATTACAAAGTTGCCTGTAAAATAAATATTAATCCTAAAATAGCTACAATGTAATTTTAATTTATATTGTAACTATATTAGGGTTTATTTTACAGGTAAGTATTTAGCTTTAAATAGGAATAATTTATTTAATAAGAGTTAATTAATTTTGTTAGATTAAAATTATATTTAATTTAGGGGGGTGTTAGTGTTAGGGTTAGACTTAGCTTTAGGGGTTAATCCATTTATTAGAATAGCGGTGAGCTCCGGTCGGCAGATTAGGGGTTAATAATTGAAGTTAGGTGTCGGCGATGTTAGGGAGGGCAGATTAGGGGTTAATACTATTTATTATAGGGTTAGTGAGGCGGATTAGGGGTTAATAACTTTATAATAGTAGCGGTGCGGTCCGCTCGGCAGATTAGGGGTTAATAAGAGTAGGCAGGTGGAGGCGACGTTGAGGGGGGCAGATTAGGGGTTAATAAATATAATATAGGGGTCGGCGGTGTTAGGGGCAGCAGATTAGGGGTACATAGCTATAATGTAGGTGGCGGCGCTTTGCGGTCGGCAGATTAGGGGTTAATTATTGTAGGTAGCTGGCAGCGACGTTGTGGGGGGCAGATTAGGGGTTAATTAATATAATACAGGGGTCGGCGGTGTTAGGGGCAGCAGATTAGGGGTACATAAGTATAACGTAGGTGGCGGTCGGCAGATTAGGGGTTAAAAAAATTTAATCGAGTGGCGGCGATGTGGGGGGGCCTCGGTTTAGGGGTACATAGGTAGTTTATGGGTGTTAGTGTACTTTAGAGTACAGTAGTTAAGAGCTTTATGAACCGGCGTTAGCCCAAAAAGCTCTTAACTACTGACTTTTTTCCTGCGGCTGGAGTTTTGTCGTTAGAGTTCTAACGCTCACTTCAGACACGACTCTAAATACCGGAGTTAGAAAGATCCCATTGAAAAGATAGGATACGCAATTGACGTAAGGGGATCTGCGGTATGGAAAAGTCGCGGATGAAAAGTGAGCGTTAGACCCTATTTTGAGTGACTCCAAATACCGGAGTTAGCCTAAAACCAGCGTTAGGAGCCTCTAACGCTGGTTTTCACGGCTACCGCCAAACTCCAAATCTAGGCCACTGTGTCTAGCAGTTGTCTGTTATGTGTTGAAGTAACTGAATCACAACCCCTCAATGCATGCCATATTTCCATGCCATTAATGTTAACAACTCAAATAACTGTGTAGAAAAATTGTCTCTCTTTATATGGCAATTAAAAACATGGTGGGGGAGGGGCACCAGAGGTGGGAGGGGCATTAGGTTGGAGGTGGGGCAGATGAGGTAGGTAGGAGGAGCAAAAAGGGGGTGGGGGGCCCTGCCACACTTTTGCCCGGGCCGAATTTCTCATTAGGCACAGTAGGCATGTGCCTACAGGCGCATTGCAGTGAGGGGCGCCTGCCTGTAGTCAGTGTATTTTAAGATTTTTTTTAAAAAAAAAATTCTGAGGGCATTCATTTTAGTAAGAATTGCGCTGCCAGCTGCTTACAGAGTCGAGTGTTTAATTGGGAATATGTTACAGCACTCCAGCGAGCCATGAAGGAGGGAGGGGCAAAGATTACAACTAAACCCCTCCCATTTTTGCCAGGCATGTTTAGTTCCACTTATATTTTATGTATTCTGTTGCCTCCATCACACAGCCAAGCTCCGTGCTGATAACTGTAGAACAGACACTTTTTGTTGTTAGAATGAAGACTTCAGGACAGGCTTCTAATGCTGCCTAGAATGACAACATAACAAGCAGAGCACACTTTAACCCCTTGGCTACCAGAGAGGATTGCAGTGTATTCACTTGGTATGTGCTGTAGTGCATTTTGATAGCCAGGGGGTTAATTTCTGCTTCAGGATGTATGTTTTTGTTCTATAAAAGCCTTGGAGGTGAGGAGATTATGTGGGACCCCTGTATTTGACCCCTGTATAGGTACTGAGAGGAGTGGTAGTGGAATGGAAGGTGGTGCTTGAGGTGGAGCCTGGGAAAAGGTATTCATAAGAGGTGGGAGTGGCTAACTGAAGGCGCTAAAGTGAAGTTGGAGTGGACGTGCGAGCAGAAGCTAATCTACTTGCATGGTTTTATCAGGAGGAGAGCACAGCATTGAGTGCCATGGCAGCTATACAGGACCTGTTGCAGGCCGTAACAGCCTTGGCCCAAGCCAGGGGAACTGGATGAGTTATGGAGCAGCTGGGCATCACAGGGGCTACACCAGGAGGGGACTCAGGATTGTCAGGAAGAGGCAGGGCTAGGGCCAGACCGGTAAGGAGAGCCAGACCTCCAGAGTGCCTAATTCCGGTGCTGAGAGGAAGCATATTAGCTAGAGTCGCTAGTGCATGAAGGGGGAGCGACAGGAGGACATCAGCATCAGGGCCGGAAGCACAGAATGGCAGGAGCTCCACCTGGGCGAGGCCTTCAACTTCAGGCAAGCTGGTGGAGGTGAGGATGGAGGCGGGTGTGGTGACGTCCTCGCCTGGCACCCGGGTGGAGGACACGGGGAGTGGACAATGGAGCAGAGGCCTCAAACTGGAGTGGCGCAGGAAGGAGGTAGGCCGGGGAATGGAGAGGGCCCAGGGGGAGAGTTGGCGGTTCCTTGGAGCAAGTCCAGGGCATGTTAGCCATGATGGGTTGTTGGTAGTAGGGAGTGACGCAGGTGATGTAGGTTGGCTCAGACTTAGTGGACTTTAATGGGTTAAGGCCCCAGCAACTGTATCTTGGAGCTTAGGTCTGGTGGATGGGTCTTGCTGTATCTCTAACATGGTGGGCAGAGCTGATAGATGCAGGGGTGTTATACATTTTTTAATAATATTTTGGTGTTGGGGGCCCCCTAGAAGTAGCGGATATGTGGCCAAAGGGGCAATTATCTTAGCTGGGGGGAACATGCGGGGAGGATATTTTTTGGGGGGTGATCCTCTCTGGGGAGGGGTTTTAAAGGAGGGCAGTTTGGGGGCTCCAGGTATATTTGCTCCAGGGCATTGCACAATGCAGGCGTAAAATATAAATCCTGCTGTGGCACATTTCTTTAGGCATCCTGGTATGGGTAGCATATAAGGGGTTTAGGGATGGGGAGGTATATGTTTTCATAGATAGGGATGGTTCCTGGCCCTGGAGGGAGGGTTTTTTTGAGGCTGGGGTGAGGGTGTGGGGTGGGGGCTTTCCTTGATGTATAGGGATAATAGGACTTTGAGATATGAATTAATATGCATTCTATTAACCCCCCTTCCCCCCTTGCCCTCTATTGTTTGCTGCAGAGAGAATGGGAGCTGGTGATGGTGGGTCTTCTGTTAAGGAGGCACCAGCTCAGGACTTGGATCCAAACGATGTGAACATGGACATGATATTCTTGGGTGATTTGTTTAATGAATTTGAGGAGGAGATGCACAGGGAGACCGTGGTAGCGGGACCGGATACGGTGGGCCTGGTGGGTGACCTGAGGGCTCTAGCACAATTGTTACAGCTCATGTCTCCTGGTGCTGCTGGGACAGGAAGGGAGGCGGGGGGTCCTAGACAGGACAGGGATCAGAGGATGAGGAGGGACGACTCTGGGGTAAGGAGGTGTACGGGGCGGTCTGGTTTGGCTGGTCCTGAATGTTCTTTTACTTCACAGACAGGAGCTGTACACGGTCACAGGAGGTACAGGAGCGGACAGCTGGCGAGGGCGATCCTGGTCGCCTGTGGATGACAGAAGGGGGAGGAGTGTGAAGAGCATGCCAATATGGGGGAGGTTGGAAAGAACTCCCAGGGGGAGGAACAGTCAACAACAGCATGGGGCCCACACCAGGACGAGGTCTCCAGGACTGCGATGAGAAGACAGCAGGAGGTCAGAAGGGAGGTCTGAGGAAAGGACAGGGAGAGCGACTGGAGTAGAGCCTGGAAGGAGATGTGACAGCAGGGCAGGACCAGCTAAGGCACCCTGCACTTCAGGTGAGGTGTCTGGAAACGTGGCACAAAATGTTAATTGTCATGCTGCTGGGAGTGGGGAACAGAACTCTACAATTTTAAGGGGTTTGAAGGAACTGGTGGATCAGATTTTGAAACAAGGTGGGGGTACTAGGGCCGAAGTTAGAGATGGGGTGCTTGGGGTTTGGAATGTACAAGAGACAACAGGAGCAAGTTGTCAAGGGGTTGAAGTCACAGGGGGCATGGGTGCAGCGACAGGCGGTACTGAAGCAGGGGATCAGGGTGGCTGAGGTGGCTTTTCGTAGGCCTTGTCTCTGCATAATAGGGCCACTGGGCATTCATTTAGCACAAGAGATAAAGGAAAAGATTTGGAAATGGGAGTTAATGTAGATCTTCTCTTTGCTGCCCTTTAATCAGTTTGTGGAAATAAAGGAGGACACAAATAGGGAACAAGGGAAGAAGGAAGAGGAGGAGAGGAAGAAGAGATATAGGAAGCTGCTGAAGACATTTAGTAATTGGTCACGGGCCTTTTGCATTCTAGCCAGCGTGATTGCGAAAAAATTCCCTGAACAGAGTTCCACTCTATTCTGCTATTTCAATGAATTTGCAGCAGCTTATCAAACATACGGCGGGATGGACTGGTGGCGATACAACGAGCAGTTTCGCCAGAGGATAGAGGTTCACCTGGATATGAAGTGGGACGACCGTGACATGGGAATTTGGTTGGAGATGATGACATCTCTAAGGGGCGGACAGTCCTTTCGTGGGGCTGGGGGAGCAGGCTCAGTGGGGGGCACTGGAACAAGTACAGCAATCAGAAAGGAACTTTGTTTCCAGTTTTAAGTATAAACACTCGGGTTGCAGAGGTGTCCACACCTTCCCCAAATGCTTTAAGCAGGGTAAGCAGGTTGGTAAGCCAGGGTACATGGGTACACAGGGTGCAGACTCCGGTGAGGGTTGAAAAGATAGTCCCTTGTTTAGAACAGTAAGCTAGTGGGAGATTTCAGCAGCGGGACGCAGAGATTTTATTAATGGGTTTTAGTTCTGGGTTCTGGATTATGTTTGTTGAGGGGGGGAATGGACAGTACATGGGAATTTGAAATCTTCTAAACAGTTTCCGGAGATTGTGCTAGAAGGAGGTCTCTTTGGGTAGGATGGCAGGTCCCTTTTCTGGAGCTTCCCTTGGGGAACTTGAGGATTTTTCCTTTGGGGGTGGTACCTAAAAAAGCTCTAGGGCAATTTTGCATGATCCACCACTTGTCATACCCAAAAGGAGCTTTGGTTAATGATGGGATTGACCCTGAATTTGTGGCAGTCTGATACGCTTCATTTGATAGAGCAGTGGACTTGTTGATGGAGGCCGGGGCCGGCGCTCTGATGGCAAAGGTGGGTTTTGAATCTGTGTTTCGGCCAGTGTTGCCAGTGCTCCCTAGGTGTCATCACATCTTGGGTTGCTTCTTTCAGGGGTCATAATTTGTGGATCTTTGTCTTCCCATGGGTTGTTCAATTTCCTGTTCCTACTTTAAAAGTTTAGTTGCTTTGTTGAATGGGTAGTAAAACAGAGGGCGGGATTTGGGTCGATAGTCCATTATTTGGACAGTTTTTTGTTTGTTGGATCAGATGGATCGACAGTGTGCAGACGGCTGATGGAGGCCATCATGGAGGTGGCAAAGGAGTTTGGAATACCGGTGGCCGAGGAGAAGACATAAGGCACCACAACAAGCCTCAGTTTTTTGGGCATAAACATTGATACATGGAGGATAGAGTGTAGCTTGCCGGAAGATAAGGTGGAGGACTTATTAGCTACTATTGAAAGGGTGTTGGGGCAGCAAAATCTGCAGATGAAAGAATTCCAGTCGTTGATCGAAAAATTCAACTTCACTTGTAAGATCATTTCAGTGCAGAGAGTTTTCACAAGGAGATTGTCAGTGGCAACTGAGGGGGCTAAGATGCCTTTTCACATGATTTGTTTGAAGAAGGAACATAAGGAAGACTTGAGGATTGTATTGGCAGTTTTTAAAAGAATTTAATGATAGGGCAATGGTGCAGGTGGTGTATGTAATGGATTCGGACATTCATTTGTTTACTGATGCTTCGGGGGCAATAGGCTTTGGAGTTTTTCTGCATGAAAAATGGTGTGTGAGACAATAGCCAAGAGCTTGGGGGGATCTGGAGTTGTTTCCTTTGGTGGTTGCGCTGCATGTCTGACCTGACCTGTTATCTGATAAGCGAGTGACGTTTCATTCTGAGAACATGGGTGTGGTGATGGCGATAAACCGTTTGTCTGCTTCGTTTCTTCTTGTTGTACATTTGTTACACATTTTTGTGTTGAAATGTTTGCAGTGCAATGTTTTGTTTAAAGCTGTGCACACACCTGGAAAGTTTAATGAAATTGCTTATGCTCTCTCCCATTTGCAGTGGAATCTAGCACCACAGGCAGAGGAACAATAGGAGGAGTGCCCAAAGGCACTTTGGGACCTGGCTTTTGTGACAGACTGAGGATGGTGAGGGGAGCTCTCGCTCCAGGGACGTGGAATTCATATTTCCAGGTATGGTTCCTATGGGGACAATTTTTGCAGGACAGTCTGGTGGTGGCTAACGAAGGCAGAGCGACAGACCTGCTAGACTGGATGCAGGAATGGAGGAAGGTTGGCGTGTCAAGATCAATGGGTCGTAGAAGGTTAGCGGTTGGCTTTTCTTTTTTTCAATTGATGGGGTGGGAGGTAGAAGGTTAGCGGTTGGCTTTTCTTTTTTTCAATTGATGGGGTGGGAGGACGTCACTAAAAACATTATGGTTAGACTTGCAGCCAGAAGCTTGTGCAGGGGAAGGGTGGAGGCGGACGGCAGACGCCAAGTTGTGTTTTCAGTGTTACAGCTAACGGTGAAAAAATTGCAGAAAGTTTGTAACTCACAGTACAAGAAATCCTTATTTCAGGTGGCGTTTGTTGTGACATTTTTTGGGGCATTCAGAGTGTCCGAATTGGTTAGTAGGAATAAGCATGAAAAAGGGGGGATACAATTTTCAGATGTGGTAGTGTGTGGGGAAATGTTATCTATTTGGTTGAGGAGGTCAAAAACAGACCAAGGGGGAAAAGGTATCCAGATAAAGCTATAAGTGATGGGGGGTCCATGTTGCACAGTGGCTCGGATGATGGAGTATCTTGGGTACAGGCCGCAGTGGGGGGGGGGGTCTATTGTTTATTCGTTTGGATGGATCCTCATTATCTCACTTACAGTTCCTGTCAGTGTTTAGGAAAGTTTTAGGCAGTATGGGACTGTCTCCAAGGAAATTTGGAACTCATTCATTTAGAATTGGGGCAGCTACAGAGGCCTTCTCACTGGGTATGGGGGTGGAGGAGATTAGGAGAATTGGGAGATGGTCATCTAATAGGTATAGGTCATATGTCAGGCCAGAGTTATCTTAGTTCTTCTGTTTGTTTTGTTTTTGTCTCCTTTAGGTCCCATCCAGTGCTGGTTGATTGGTCGCTCCTACATATATTGGGCTAGGAAGGCAGCAGCAGTGAAAAAAAAATGGGGTTCAGCTGGGATTTTCTACTGAGGCAGTCAGTTTACGCTGGTTTGGAGTCAGAGGCATGAAGTGGGACCAATTAATTGTTAAGGTTGTAGAATATGCTAGATTGTTTCACCCACCTGATATATTACTAATCCATTTGGGGGGTAACAATTTGGGCTTTAAGTCCCAGAGAGATTTAGTAGAATGAATGAAATGGGATGTCAGGAGATTGTTTTTGCTGTTCCCGAATTTAGTGATGATCTGGTCTGAGATAGAGACCAGGATAAATTGGAGAGCGGCGTGGGATACACAGAAGCTGGATGCTTCTTGCAGGAAGGTAAATAGGATGATGAGTACGTTTATTAGCAGGTTTAATGGTTTGTCACTTAGACATGTTCAATTTGAGGGGGAATCGGGAAAATGTTTCTTTTTAAGGGACGGGGTTCATTTAAACAAGGTGGGGTTGCATTTATTTAATTTTAATATGAAAGAAGGGGTTGCAAATGCTTTGAAGTTGGTTGGCGGGGCTTGGCAGTGTGCTGTGCCTGTGGCGGAGTGCTTGCCTGGTGGACTAGCAAGTTAAGTGGGGGACCTCCTAGGGTACCAGGAGAGGAATAGGTGGGGCATTGCTTAGCTGAATAAATTGTGGCTGCTGGTGGGGCAAGCACTGGTTGGGTACTTGCTTTATTTGTTTTGGTTATTTATTTCATATTAAGTATTAAATAAATAAAAGCTGCGGTCTTTGTAACCCAGAAAGTGTGTGGTGTGTTTTTATTTCAGAATTACCTAGTAGAGGGGTCATGGAATCCCTGGACCGACCGAAGTAGAGGGGAGGGGCATTTGACCCCTGTATAGGTACTGAGAGGATTGGTAGTGACATGGAAGGTGGTGCTTGAGGTGGAGCCTGGGAAAAGTTATTCATAAGAGGTGGGAGTGGCTAAGTGAAGGTGCCAAAGTGAAGTTGGAGCGGACGTGCGAGCAGAAGCTCCCTCCCTCCCTGTATGATTGGAAAGGTGGAGGAGCAGTTGTCACAGCTGAGATGAGGCAGAGTGCTTGCCTAGTGGACTAGCAAATTAAGTGGGGTACCTCCTGGGGGACCAGGAGAGGAATAGGTGGGGAATTTTTAGCTGAATAAATTGTGGCTGCTGGTGGGGCAAGCACTAGTTGGGTTATTTGTTTTGGTTATTTATTTCATGCTAAGTATTTAATAAATAATAGCTGCGGCCTTTGTAACCCAGAAAGTGTGTGGTGTGTTTTTTATTTCAGAATTACCTAGTAGAGGGGTCATGTAATTTACAGCCTGTAGGGCACTTTGACAACGATGTTTGTAGACTGTAAGGCTGTTGCTATAAATGAAGAGCTTGATTACTAAAGGTTAACTAGCAAAATAAAAATGTGTATGTGTGTAAACCACTCACATGGCATATTTGTGTGTATATATATATATATATATATATATATATATATATATATATATATATATAAACAGTATAAACATACACATCACATTAAAAATTGTTCATCTGTTCTTTTATCAAGTGAGTGTGGTATGTTTGTGTTTTGTGGTAAATTGAATTTTATCACTCACTCGTGACTCCAAATTTTCTGGATTATTTACTATAGATCTATATACAAATACCACTGTCTGGGTCCTAAAAGTAGAACTCCTAAATAAAAACACATTTGTTGACCCCTGGATTACATATAATCTACAACATTCCATTTTTCCTTTGAGAGCAACATCATATTATATTTATATTACAGAACAAAATAAATTTAACATCTGTGTGTATTTGATTTTTTTCATGTAGTGGAAAAAAAGACCTACATTTTATATTTTCTTCCACTGGCTGCAAAGGTTGTTGATGAGCTTGAATGCTGCAAGTTTTAATATTGCTATTGTTTACCCAAAACTGTGTTTAACTCCAACAAAATCTTAAGCACATAGTCAAAGTCATCTCCAGAAAAACAATACACTAATGGCTTGTCAGTAAACATGTCCTATGAGCCCATCTGGGTCTGCACAGATGTGTATTGCTGTCTCAGAACTGACATTGACAATAGCCTCTATATAACAAGGTCTGGCGGACCTAATCTGACTGTATGGATCAGGTCCGCCAGACCTCGCTGTATACGGAGAGCAATATGCTCTCCGTATTCAACATTGCATCAGCAGCTCACAAGAGCTGCTGGTGCAACGCCGCCCCCTGCAGACTCGCGGCCAATCGGCCGCCAGCAGGGGGTGTCAATCAACCCAATCGTACTCGATAGGGTTGAATTCTGGCGATATCTGTCCGCCTGCTCAGAGCAGGCAGACAGGTTATGGAGCAGCGGTCTTTGTGATTGCTGCTTCATAACTGCTGTTTCTGGCGAGTCTGAAGACTCGCCAGAAACACGGGCCGTCAAGCTACTTTCGGAGCTTGATAGATAGGCCCCTATGTGTTTAACTCTTTTGCAAGAGGCTAACACACTTCTGTGCAAGTACTAGTGCAATATTAAAATGCCCTATCAAACTGTCACATTTTATGCCCCTTTAAATAGGTTTTTCTTTAGAATATTTTGCATTAAAAGTTTAACATGATTTGTTTTTGTTATACATAATAGAAATTGTATGGCCATTTGAGTTAAGTGAATATTGATTATTGGTGTAGCTTCCATTACAACAAATATTGCAATAGGTGTATGTATTTGTGTATCTCTATAAAAGGGTAAATGTAATTATCTTAAGCTTTAATATTTTACATCTAATAGTTCAGGTTTTTGTGCCTGAGATGTAAATCCAGCCCTGCCCGGGGGTCCTTGTTAGTCTACCTGCTAGGTAGGCATCTGAAAGACTATATGGCAGAAAATAGTGCTGCCCTCTAGTGATCTTGCAAATGGATAACATTCTTCCAAAACTGCTGCTATACAGTGCTCCAGAAATTGTCCGGCTCCTAAGCATGCATCCTTTTCCACAAAAGATCTAAAGAGAACAAAGTAAATTTGATAATACAAGTAAATTAAAAAGTTGTTTAAAATCGTATGCTCTGTCTGAATAATGAAATAAAAAGTGGGTGTTTCATATCCCTTTAAGAAGTCTTTATTACCCCTTCAATATGGAAATATATCAGAAGACCCATATTTGAAAGAGTGAGATCAAACCATTCAAACATTCAAATAAAGAATTTGACAAATTGACATCCTTTTAGCTATCAAGTGATCATCATAGCAATGATCTCTTGGAAGAAACCCCTAGGCTCATTGTATTGTTGATGTTGGGGTTCACAGTTCCATGTTTCTTTTAACTAATAAAAAATGCTGTAGCTATAAATAAATGATAAAACTTGATGAGTGCAAAAATAGATGATATTTTGTAGTATTCTATTTAGTACGAATTTTGGAACTACTGTATTTTATTTACCAGTTTAATACTTTTTGCGTGGTTGAGCGAGTTTGGACAGGGATTGTAAATGCACCTAAACCAGATTTTTGTGCAATTTTTTTAAAAAAGCATCTAATATTTATATGGTTAGATAATATATTTATATCTACTCATTTTTATTAAACAATATGGGTGTCAAATCCTAAAATAAGGTTTTTGGGTTTATTTTGGTAGATGTACTGATGAAAAAAATATTTTTATTTATTTATTAATTTTTTATTGAGGAGTTGTACAATACATTTATTACTTAATAGTATACAGTAGTGTTGAAATGCAGAAGAATAATACACACATTGCTCATTAAAAATACAATCATGCATTTTTGTACATCTTAAGTTACAACCCTCATTTTCTTATTTTTATTGTCCCTAATTGCTTCAGTTCAGACCACTTTTGGGTCTATAATTTTTAGTATATATATATATATATATGTAAAAGGGCAAGTAGGGAAATGATAGGTAAAACAAGTCAATAACCATATTAACAATATATTCTGAAGCTTTTAACTTAAAAGCCAATACCACACCTTATAACATCAATGTTCATTTTATTTTTATAGCACCCTATGCAAATCTATGTTGGGTGTAGGGAAGGAGCACACCCACCCCGCTGGAGGGGATCTATAAGTACATAGCTAGGATCATGCAACCCAAAGTGTTTACTAAGGTTGGGGACTGGTGACTAGTCTAATGTTTGATTAATAATCCCTGTTTATTGTTCAGGGTCGGTGGAATGCAGACTGCAATATTAATCCTGGAGATAGGTAGCTGCAGGAAGCATCATTTTCTAAATCTCCAAGGGATGTGGACTTAAATGTGTAGATCTTGTCTGCTCTGGATCCTAACCTCATGATATTACATAATTATCCCTCATTCTCCGCACTATTCTTTTCATGCCCTCTCCCGCGGCTTCGGCCGCTAGCCACGTGGAGAAGGGGGTGTTTCAATACTGTGCATGTATAATGAAGGAATGATAGAGCCTCTAAGCAGTGGATATGCCTTTCTAATGTGAGAACAGTGTTAACAATATAATACATAAAATACAGTACAGCAGAACTATAGAGTATAAACTGATTAAATAAAACATCCAGGAGGAAGCTAGAGCATTCAATTCAATACATACTGCATAGGACTCCCGGTTTGGCATTATTTATGGTATAACGTAGGCAGCAATGAAGGCAAGCTGGTTCTGCTCTATTATATGTATCTCCCTCCTGCTCACTACTATCTATCCTGCCGTTTCTCAGCTAGAGTACGAAGATTCAAGAAACAAACAACAGATCAAAAACAGTTTAACATACTTGAATGTCCCGGCAATGTCCTCACTATTATTGTGTGACAAGGGGTGAATATAGCATTATCATCTGTTCTCAAAGTTTAGCCCCAAGAAGTTGTCCCTGACAGAGGCTGGGTTTTCCCCGCTGTATGGAAGAGATCCTGGAAGCCGTTGGTGCAGTGCCCCAAGATCGATTGTTTGTTCTGGTCACTCTGTTCTAGTGTCCCAACGTGATTTCCAGGGAGCAAGATATGACCAAGTTGTTTGCGGCAGGCTTCTGGTTCCTCCGGTGTTCCCTTTGTAAGAAGAGCTGGCTTTATGTGTACAACCTTCTTGTGCAAAACAGTGTTAGGAGCCCTGGGGTAATTCCGGTTTGCTGTCTTGGCTTCGTGGGGTGTCCCCATTGACTCCCCCTCGGCTGCACTATGTGGTGGTCGTTCTCCCGCTTGTAGCCAGCTTTCCCCAGCGTCCGCTTTAATGGTGATCTTTGTTTTCAGCCAGGATCCTGAGTCTGGGCACTCAGGCGATGTTCCATATAATGTCTCCAACTTTGCCTCCCTATGCTGTAGCTTATGCAGTATTGCAGGCTTGATCACCGGGTGTCAGAGGTTGTCCTGCCATGTGTCTGATTCTGGTGACAACGTAATTTTCTCGCCCTCATTAGGTGCATTCACTGTGCTCACGGCATTCCATCGACTCATCAAGTAATCATATGGAGCTCCAGCAATAAGTCGTTCACACCATTCTTCAAATCTGGCCATGCGGGAGTCTATATTATTTTGTGGTGCGATTTCCTCTGCGGGGGCCATTTTAATTACAGGAGTGTATAAATCTCTTGCACCCAATACCCCTGTTGTTACCGGTTGTCTTTGTTGCGAGTATGCTCCCCCTTGTGAGAAGATGTTGTCTGTGTCAATATTTTTATTTATAATAATTTAAAAATGTTTGCACAGGGGTATAAACTGGTTCACGGCTGAGTGTAACATATGGTATAGTTATTTTGTTTAAAAATGTATTTAATTAGAGCATTTCATTTTTAATGTAAAAAGCCCTTTAATGGGAAAGAATCTCTTAGGTCTGGATTACATTCTTCAGCTCATCTTAGATAAATGTCAAAAGCAAAACATTCAGCCCAGTGGAGCCTTCCATTGTATATGAATCTACATAATTAAGCAAGAACAAAGCAAATCCTGGATGTAGAAAATAATTGGTCCTCTAGTTAAAGAAACATTAAACACACATAATCATTTAGAATGCAGCCTTCAATGGATTCATATTAAATTGTTCAGAATAAAACATAAAAAAGTAAAATGTTATCAATTTAAATATCTCATAATATACTTTTTTTATTTCACCCCCTTCTTCAAAAATCTACAAACCCAATCTCTCTATATCTGTTGACAACACCATTATCACCTCTACTGATGTAATAGTGTCACATTTGAAAAAAAAAAAAATTTCAATCCTCACATTCATTATTATTATTATTATAATAATAATATTAATAATTATAAATGTATACATTTTTTCTATTCTAAACCTATAAGTTATAGAAATAATTAATCTAATGTTTACTATTTCATTTTTATTAATTTGAATGTATTTTTATTTTTTTATTGCAGACATAATAAAGAATAATATACCAGCCTGCATAGTGGAGGGATGCCCTAGCACAAACAGAAAGGGCCAATCAAACCCTGCTGTTTCTTTACATGTTTTTCCTAACAATGTTGAGAGGGTAAGACTTTGGCTCAAACATACAAAGCAATATGAACAAAGCTTAGAAGAAATTATTTAAAAAAATGTATTTGGAGGGGGGCGGAGCCAGCAGCCAAACAGGGAAGATGTGCTTAAGAGAGCTCCTGCTATATTTTATTAAATATAAAGGTGAATATTGGACTAATCCTCTGAAATTTGCCTCAAAAACTTGGCTAGCATTTGCAGGACATTTTCTGCAGCATTAGGGGAACTGGCACAGAGGTAGAACTTTTGCTTGCCTCTTTTAGCTGGGAAATACCCAGGCTTTTGGGGCCTATAACAGATCTGCTACTAAAGGAAGGAGAAGCAGTTCTAGATTGATGCACAACTGAGCTAAAGATTTCATTCTACAGGATGGAGAGTCTACACGCATCACTACACTCCATGGTACTAGAGCTGGCTCGTAAGATGGACAATAATTTCACTGACCTACAAGTTTCCATCAAGCAGATCAGCATGGCAAATGGCGCCGCGCAGCTTGTACCATCCGTGCAAGGTACTGTAGCGTCAGATAAGGATCCCTCTACTCTAATGCAGTCACCACTTGTCCTAACAGTGAGGTATGCACAGCTTGCGGCGTACACCAAGAGAGAAACTACTGACCTCGGATTAGAGGCCTCCGCCTCTGCTGGCTTTCTGTCTGCTTCTGGTAAAGTGACCGCGCCCGAGACACATGTGCTTACTTTTATGCCGGATAGCAAGCGATTGCTACCTATGGAACACCCCATCACCCATGGCTACCCGGCTTCCTCAGCAACCAACGTATCCATGGGTAAGCTCTTGGCTCCGATACTCCATGGAAGGCTGACACCGCACATCACTTTCCACGCCAGCGGCCATCATCTCACCGCAACTTGCCAACAACCCCCTGATCATGCATATGACAGGATCTTGCTGATTTGGCTATCGGTTGGGACTATTCCTTGTCTATTTGTTAGCGTTCACAGGTACAGGTTCAGCACCTTAAAGGTTGGAATCGGGTGAGATCTCTAATGATTACAGGACAGATCTATTGGCTTAACCAGATGACCTTTTGTTTTGCTTTAAACAGCCTGCTACGAGAATGAATTTTGATGCTCCTAACATACCCTTCTCTAACTCTGAGACAAACTATAAACTGCCAGTCATATCATTTCTATGTTATAATCCCTCTTGCTATTCTTTCCCTTATATTAGTTTATCTCCTATATACTAGGGGTAAGCGAAGACATAGAAACCAGCAAGTTTGCTACTCTAATATTTATTCCCCTCACACAGAACTGTGTTACCGGTAATGTCTGCGTACTTAGCAGCTTCTTCATGATACAGTTTAACATTGTTGGAGGCATGATTGATTGCTGGTTTATACACTCACAGATATTATATAGCCCTCCTGGGTTAATGTTAGGGACGCTTGTATTATAGTTAATGTGTGAGTGCTTTGTTTCACATACATATCTTGAATGTTTAATTAACTCTCTCTATACACTTCAGATCTACATATGAGAGGAACTAAAACATATATGAATACTGGTGACTGTTTTATATCCTTTAGCTTAAAATGGGTGTACAGTACATCATTTTGGTGCACTGTTGTACAAATGGACATGCTAAGAGTTCCTAACCACCTATTCCTCTTAATTCTCAATACTAATCGGGGGTGAGTGTTCATCTTAGAGCACTCTAAACATTAATTACCGCATGTTTAGCCTATATTCTGAAACAGAGAGATATATGTTTATGTAGTTGTTAGCATAGGAGTATTTTAGACCATGATTACATATAGTTTCCTCCTCCTTAACCCCTTACCTAAACCTACTATGCTTGTCCCTGGAGTTGCTTAGGGCTTCGCCTATATTAAATCCCTATATCTCATACCTGAATGATGTATTGCCTTGAGCCTACGATTTAAATAAAACTGTATATGCTATGGTAATATTTTATCTCTTCAAATTTTTCTAATGGTGCCGCTCATGTTGCTTTGCATGCTCATCTAATTATATGTGCTTAAGCTGTTTAGTGAGGCGCCACAATAGTACATTAGCAGATCATATTGTACCAGATATAGGCAGAAAGTAGCGTTACAGCATTGCTTAGTAATTGAACCCTCCTTTTAATACCCTTCTGCCTCAAGAAGTACATAGTTAAACATAAAATCTCCATCATACTAGAGTCAAGGCAATGCAGCTTCCAATATTTTGTTTCATACCTGATGATTAAGGTCTGTGTTATGAGTACAACTCTCTACATTAGTTATAATATTTATTACTCTAAAAATCTGAGCATTACTTAAATCATTTTTGCCTTAATTCGCCTTACTTATACCTTCCTGTGTCATGCAGCTTACTGTTTAGTCTCTATACTAATATTGTAACAACTATATGCAAGGTATATTTGTCACCTACTATGTGTGTATGAGTATCTGAGTGTATAATACAAACAAGGTGTCATGCCCAGGTTTGTTCTGTGTCCCACACTGGTTGTTTGGACAGATGCAATCACCCCCTCTTATTGCTATTATTTATTAACCTATTTACTATTAAGGCCTGTGTTACGAGTACAGCTTCTATAAAAAAATAGAAAAAAAAATAAATAAAAAGAAATAAAGAGCTTCAATTAGGTCTAGACAGCGTGTATACTCCCCCTGTCTAAGTAAAATAAGCCAATAAGGGTACATTCCAACTACCCCGCTCTATGGTCTAGACCAACCTACTTTCACAATCTCCTGGCTCACAGTCTATACAGGGTTAAAGCCATTCTACGTCCTGATAATGTCCCTATAATAGCTAACTTCCCTTCAACACTATTGATACAATCATACCAATAACGGAGAAGCTTATTGACAGGGAATACCCTAATTCGCTATTTATTAGATTTAATAATCCCTAGTCTGCCCTGGGACTCCCCCTCCTTGGACATTTCTAATCTCCCAGCTCATACCTTAAACCTTAAGCTTTGCATACTCATATAAGGCTCAACCCCCCCCTTTCCTATACGTATAGCAGTGCTTACCCGCTGAATATCCCCCCCCCCTGGAAATCTCAGCCCAAAAGTGGCTGATACATAAGCCAACTCTCCACAGCTTGACTTCTCTGACCTGGATGCTTTATTGATTTTTTTTTTTTTATAGTACTGTGGAGATCATATATTAAACAGATAACATAAAATGAAGTTGTATTCCATTTCGCCTAAACTTATTGTCTATTTTTCAGCTTACGATTTGATGTGTAATTATATCAGTACATGTATATCTTGTTTTTCTCTTCCCAAAAATGTCAATCTATAGACAATGTATTATTTACACTGGTGTAATTTTTGCCCCAGGGCGATGTTTGCTTGTAAATTTATGTGTTAAACTTCAATAAAAAAAATATTTTCAAAAAAAAAAAAAATGTATTTGACTTTTAAGTCTCATCGCCATCGTATGTGTTCATTACATTTTTCTCCAGATGCTTACTATACACACTGTGTACGTAAGTATCTTAAAGATGATGAAATCCCTACAAGATTTTATGCTACTGGTACACATCCACTATGCCTTCCACATCTACTTCTAGTATGTCCACTTATGTAGCATCTAGGGATTATACTAGCACAACATCTGCAACATTACCAATACCCAAGAAAAAAAGACGTCTAGAAGAAACTGAAGAGACATCAACAATGTTGGAAAATATAGAATCTAATGCATCAACTTATTTAATAAAAATGACATAGATCAATGTAATGTTTGTGGTCATTGCCTAAAGCCTAAAATGATTGATACAATTACTAATACTGAAACAAAGAAATACGTTGATAAATTCACAGTTTTCGACCAGTTTTATTTGACTTTAACAGCTAAAACTCAAACAACAAATTTGATCTTTATGAAAAACAAGTCAACTTCATCTGCCGACATTAATAAATCATTAGATAAATATACTAGGACCATGGGTGATGCTTTAACTGATCACAATCAAAGTTCATTATTACCTACCTTATTATCCTTTGATCAAACTAAGTCTTTTTCTGTTCATACTACAGTTGAGAATTTGTCAACTAGCAAAATTGAGATAGCCACTCAAACAATAGACTCATACATTTATACTAAAGTTGCTCAAGAAGAAATAGAAGGTACCGATTTATCTTGTTTTTAAAAAAGTGATTTCTCTGCAATACAAAGTATAGATGCTGACCATCATGATTCTACTTTTTTGCCCGATTCAATTGTTGAATCTGAAGAGAAATATTCCCTTATAGAAACTGAAACACCTGAAGAAATAGTGCATGATAAAAAATATATTGTGTTTGAGTCATGTTTAGATGAACTTTTAAAAACAATACCTTGCCGTTCAACTCACAACTGTACAGCACCGATGATGACTGTTTATAAGTGTACAGTTGGAACATTACTGATAGTAACTGGAGAGTGTGAGGAAGGCCATTCAAGTGTTTTATGGCAGAGTCAGCCAACAATCAGACAAATGCCGACAGGAAACATTCTATGTTGTACAGCCATATTATTTAGTGGAAACCAATATGAGAAAATATAAGAATTAGCCAAATATATGGGTTTGCAGTTCATCAGTAAGCAAACCTATTACAAATATCAAAGGACATACCTATTTCCAACAATTGACAACCGATGGAAATTAGAACAATTTCCAATAGGATTGAGCTTGAATTCTCTTGGCTATTAAAGTCAGCCAATAGAATGCAAGCTCAATCCTATTGGCTGATTGGATCAGCCAATAGGATGAAAGCTCAATCCTATTGGCTGATTGCAACAGCCAATAGGATTTTTCCCCCTTAATTCCAATTGGCTGATAAAATTCTATCAGCCAATCAGAATGTAAGGGACACCATCTTGGATGACGTCATTTAAAGGGAAACTTCATTCTTCAACAGCCATCAGAAGAAGAGGATGCTCCATGCCAGATGTCTTGAAGAAGGACCCACTCTGCGCCGGATGGATGAAGATAGAAGATGCCGTCTGCCGGCTTCGATGAGGACTTCTCCCCGCTTGGATGAAGACTTCTGCCGCCTGGATGAGGATGGATGTCCGGTCTTCAAAAACTGTAAGTGGATTGTCGGGGTTAGTGTTAGGTTTTTTTAAGGGTTTATTGGGTGGGTTTTATTTTTAGCTTAGGGTTTTGGGCAATGTAAAAGAGCTAAATGCCCTTTTAAGGGCGATTCCCATCCAAATGCCCTTTTCAGGGCAATGGTTAGCTTAGGTTTATTTAGATAGGATTTTATTTGGGAGGCTTAGTTGTGTGGGTGGTGGGTTTTACTGTTGGGAGGTTGTTTGTATTTTTTTTTTACAGGTAAAAGAGCTGATTTCTTTGGGGCAATGCCCTGCAAAAGGCCCTTTTAAGGGCTATTGGTAGTTTATTTCAGGCTAAGTTTTTTTTTATTTTGGGGGGGCTTTTTTATTTTGATAGGGCTATTAGATTAGGTGTAATTAGTTAAAATATCTGATAATTTCTTTTTATTTTGTGTAATTTAGTGTTTGTTTTTTGTAATTTAGGTAATTGTATTTAATTAATTTAATTTATTTAATTGTAGTGTAATGTTAGGTGTTAGTGTAGGCTATGGGTTTTTTTTATTTGGGGGGCTTTTTTATTTTGATAGGGCTGTTAGATTAGGAGTTATTCATTTTTATTTTTGATCATTTCTTTTTTATTTTGTGTTTGTGTTTATTTTATAGCGTTTATTTTTTTTATAATTTAGATAAATGTATTTTGTTAATTTCATTTATTTAATTTTATTGTAATGTTAGGTGTTAGTGTAATTCAGGTTAGGTTTTATTTTACAGGTAACTTTGTATTTATTTTAACTAGGTAGCTAGTACATAGTTAATAACTATTTACTAACTAGTCTACCTAGTTAAAATAAATACAAACTTAGCTGTGAAATAAAAATAAAACCTAAGATATCTACAATGTAACTATAAGTTATATTGTAGCTAGCTTAGGGTTTATTTTACAGGGAAGTATTTAGTTTTAAATAGGAATTATATAGTTTATAATAGTAAGTTTTATTTAGAATTATTTTAAATATATTAAAGTTAGGGGTTGTTAGGGTTACGTTAGGGTTAGGGTTAGACTTAGGGTTACGTTAAGGGTTAATATATTTATTTAGTGTTAGTGATGTGGGAGGCCAGAGGTTTAGGGGTTAATAACTTTAGTATAGTGGCGGCGGCGACATTGGGGGTGGCAGATTAAGGGTTAATAATTTATGTAGGTGGCGGCGACATTGGGGGTGGCAGATTAGGGGTTAATAATTTATGTAGGTGGCGGCGACATTGGGGGCAGCAGATTAGGGGTTAATAAGTGTAATGTAGGTGTTGGAGATGTTGGGGCATAAGATTAGGGGTGTTTAGACTCAGGGTTTATGTTAGGGTGTTTGGTTTAAATATACATTTATTTTTTTCCCATAGACATCAATGGGGCTGCGTTACGGAGCTTTACGCTCTGCAATTGCAGGTGTTAGGCTTTTTTTTTAGCCGGCTCTCCCTATTGATGTCTATGGGGAAATCGTGCATGAGCACGTCAAAACCCTGCTTATATTTGGGTTAGTTATGGAGCTCAATGCAAATATATCGCCCGCACAAGCCATTTTTTTTTTTTTTTTTTTTGAAAAAAATGTTTATTGGATGAAGTATGGGATTACAGAGGAATGCGACATAAATCACATTAGTCACAGAGCGCAATAAGTACAAGAATAAAACAAGTTTATACAGGTAGTGCGGAAATTGTCGCCCATGAGGTTAATCTATCATCCGTTTTTAATAACTCAGTTTATCTTACTATTAGTCAATCTTATTTAAAACAACAACATTAAAACAATAGAACTATGGTTGGTCATGAAATGGATATTAAACCAGGTTTTTTTTTTGTTTTTTTTTGGGTTTTTTTTGCTTACATGTATCCTATTCTGGATATGTCCTAGTTGGTCCTATGGGGTTTTTAGGCTATGTGTGGACTTAATGTGTGTGCATACGTGATTCCCAATAGAATTGTATGTTGTGATATGTTTCCATGTCTTTGTGGATGAAATAACCGTATTCTTCTAATTGTATTGTGTGTTCCATAAGTGATTCCCATGCTTGGTGTGTGGGGACTACTTGTGATTTCCAGTTAGCTACTATCAGGGATCTTGCCGTGTTTAATGCTAGCTGAATCAATTTCCTCCGAATTTTACATTTACACTTTGGGAGTAAGTTTAATAGAGCTGTAGGGAGTTGAATCATATAGTCATTATGTAGATTGCCTATGGTTCTAATATATTCTCCTACTTGCTGCCAAAAGGGCTGTATGAGGCTACATGTCCACCATATATGAGTCATGGTGCCTCTACTACCACAGCCTCTCCAGCACATGTCTGAAGCTGCCGGGTAAATCGCTTTAACCCTTGCCGGGGTAAGATACCATCTGGCCAGGATCTTAAAATTTAACTCTAGGGATTTGGCGGAAACCGATGATTTCTTTGTGTTGTAGAATATGTGTTTCCATTCTATTTCAGTTATTTCCCTGTCTAGTTCCCTGCGCCAGCGGTTAACATAAGCCGGCATATCTGATTTATCTGCGCCAACTAGAGATTTTTTTGCCCATGCTAAAGTATGCCTCAATGATTGGTCTTGTAGACATAGTTGTTCAAAAGGGGTGGGTTGTCTTATCATCTGTTCTTTGTCTGTAGATGTATTTAGGTAGTGTTCAAGCTGATAATATTTCAACCATTTTGTGAAGGTTCCCCCTAGCATATCTCCTAAGTCCGGTCTCGGTCTAAGTTTTTTACCTTGTAAGAATTTATATATAGGAGCAGTGTACCCTATCTCCCATTCTAGCTGTTTGTTCAGTTTTTGTTCTAACCCTCCGTGTAGTTCGGCATTAGGTGAAACTGGGGACATGGGGGATCTCAGCGACGAAATTTTCTGATCTTTAGCTATAAGACTATCCCATATCTCGAAAACATGTTGGAAAAGTGGGTAAGACCCGATCCAGGGCGGCCTGCTTTTCTTATCTACCCAGCACAACACTCCTGGGGATGGGGACTTCAGGATTTGTGAATCCAGTGCTACCCAAGCCTTATTTTCTACATTACGGTGCCAATCCAAAATCCTTTGTAGGCATTTTGCTTTGTAATAAGTCTCTATTTTAGGGAGTCCCAGTCCTCCATTCTGGGCAGAGCGATACATTGTGTTTTTAACAATTCTAGGTTTGACCTTTCCCCAAACAAATCCATTTATTAATTTTGGAGCATATTACGGTAAGAACCAGACAGTGAGATCGGAACCGTCTGGAGGACATATAAGATTCTGGGTAATACCGTCATCTTCACCGCTTGAATATGCCCCCACCATGAGATTGTTTTATCACTCCACCTGTCTAGTTCTTTTTTTAGATCCTTGTACAAGTTTTGGTAGTTCCGTTCAAATAGTACCTTGGGCTTGGGCGATAAATAAATCCCTAAATATTTAATAGCTTTTTTTTGAGGGCTAAATGGGCAGTTCTCTAAAATTTCAGAGTATTTGGCGTGTGGTATAGATATGTTCAATATCTCTGACTTTTGATCGTTTATTAAAAAATTAGAGAATGATCCAAACTCCCTAAATTCTTTTAGTACTTCAGGTATGGAATCAGCTGGGTTGGACAGGGTGAGCAGCACGTCGTCTGCGTAGAGCGACAGTTTGTAATCATCCTGTCCTATCTTGATTCCTGATATTTTCTTGTTCTGCCTGATTTTTTGGGCCAAAATCTCCATGTTCAAAACAAACAAAAGAGGGGACAGGGGACAGCCCTGACGGGTACCATTGTTTATATGGAAAGCCTCTGATAGAATGTTATTAACTTTTACTTTAGCTGATGGGTTGCGATATAGACTAAAAATTCTATTTATGGTGATTTCTCCAAATCCTGCTTTGCCCAAGACGGCCTGTAAAAATTTCCAATTTAAGCGATCGAACGCTTTTTCAGCATCTGCGGAGACAACCACCATCCCGACTTTGTGTACTTTAGCATATTCTATTAATTGTAATGTCCGGATGGTGTTGTCTCTCGCTTCCCTTCCAGGAACAAAACCTGCCTGGTCAAGATGTATGATTTGGGGCAGAACTTTGTTAATACGCTCCGCTATGATTTTTGCAAACAACTTTAGGTCCGTATTGAGCAGGGAAATGGGTCTGTAGCTGCTGGGTAGATTGGCTGGTTTGTTTGACTTGGGTATCACAGAGACATATGCCTCTAGACATTCTATAGGGAAGTACCCTATTTCATCTATGTGTTGGAATGCTTGTAGCAGGTGAGGCGCTATGGAAGATTTATACATTTTATAGTAATCGTTGGAGTATCCGTCTGGGCCGGGACTCTTATTATTAGGTAAGGCATCTATCGCGTCTAAGACCTCCTTCAATGTCAGTGGGGTATCTAAGTTGTCTGCCTCCTGTGGAGATATTTTTGGGGTGTCTATAGAATCTAGGTAGGATCTGAGGTCATCTTGGTTGTTTGTGGTATTTTGATTTGTGATATTGTATAATTTGGAGTAAAAGTGTTTGCTATACTTTTTGGGTCTATTTCTGTCTGTCCTCTATCATTTTCGATTTTAAAAATGTGGGCCTGAAAAGCTTTTTGAGAGAGAGCCTTTGCTAACCAGGTGCCTGCTCTATTATTATTATGAAAATACATTTTTTTTAAGTAGTATGCTTTTTTGATTGCGTTTTTCTGTAACAGCTTTCTAAAGGCCTCCCTAGCTTTATTAACTAATTTTGTGATATCCTCTTTCTGGGGATTGAGTTTATGTTGCTGTTCTAGTAATTGTAGATTAGAGAGCAGTTTATCGTATTCTATGTTATATTGTTTTCTTAGGAGAGTTTTTTGTTTAATAAGCTCACCTCTGATTGTTGCTTTATGTGCCAACCAGTTATTGATACTATTCGTGGCTGCTGGGGAGTTGTGCAGGAAGAAGTCTGTGATGTTGGACTCAATTTGATTTTTAACAATTGGGTTATGTAGTATAGTAGGGTCTAAGCGCCACGTGGCATGGCGCTGGGGAATCGATGACCACGTAAGGTCCAGGGTAATTGAGGCATGGTCCGACCATGAGATCGGGAGGATCTCTGTGTCGGCGGCTTTGGATATATTATTATGATCCACCAGCCAATAGTCGATTCTAGAGTAGGATCGTCCAGGATGTGAATAGAAAGTGTAACTTTTCGTTTTAGGGTGGTGCAGTCTCCACACGTCCATTAACATCAGTGTGTCTAGTGTTTGAGCAATATGTGTCCTTTGCTTTTGAGTCAATTGAGCTGTCAATATTTGGGTTCAGGGTCATGTTGAGGTCACCTCCTACTATTATCATCCCTTTCTGCATATCTCTTAATTTGTTTAGTGCTTTGTTAAAAAACCCTAGCTGTCGAGTGTTGGGTGCATATATATTCATTAGTGTTAAGGGATTGTTATAAAGAGTTCCCACTAGTATCAGGAATCTGCCGTCTTCATCAGAGTGGTGCTCTAGGAGCTGGAATGGGAGTTCCCTACTTATTAATATGCCCACCCCGTTCTTCTTAGTGGTATTTGAACTAAAGTATTGTTGTGTGTAAAGTTTAGAGTACAATTTGGGTCTTCCTTGTTTAGAGAAGTGGGTTTCTTGTAGAAACACTATTGCTCCCCTCTGTTTTTTAAACCAAGCTAGAGCAATAGATCTTTTGTTTGGGGAATTCAGGCCCTTACAATTCTGTGAGATAAGTTTTATGTTGTGAGCCATTTTGTGATGTGCCCCTCCCCTTCCTCTGTAGTGCTATGCGACTTGTTAACTGGTTCTAATTCTTCTGTTACCCGATGAGGGATGTGTCTAGGTGCCTGATGAGCATCGAAATATTTCTCCCAGTACATTTCTGACCAACCAAACAAAATAAACTGTAGAAACTTTTGAAATAAACAAAACAACATTATTAACAGTAAAAAATTAAACAGTAGTACAATTTCCACTCTCCTAATATCTAAGGAGAGTGAACACCAATAAGTTGGGGGAATACAAAGACCTAATTCGGTCCAGACACAGTTGGGGTTACTTAGCTTTATGTTTGTTTTTATTTGTTATATTCTTCTAAGAAATTTTTTTTTTTTTTTTTTTTTTTTTTTTTTTTTTATTAAGCCATTTATACAACTTCCTCTATCGTTTATTACTAAGCTATATTGTATGGTTTAGAGTTATAAAGCCTTCTGGAGTCCATTAACAATCTGTCCTTTCTTGTATTCAGAGAGACTTCACAAGTAATTACTCACCCTGGTTGTCCAGAAAAAAAACAAACAAACAAAAAAAAAAAAACACAGAGGTGACTGACCCTTTTTTAAATCTGGTTATGGTCTGCCTCCAGTTGGAAGAGTCCGAGTCATCCATTCTCTGTGTTTGAAGCAGGCGGTGAGCCAGATGCAACTGGTTCTCTCATCCTTTTTCTTTGAACTGTTTGCCAGCGTGGTCTCTGTTGCAGTGGTCTTGTTTCTTCTGTATTCTTTTCATCCTGCAGTGATGGTAATGAAGGTTGTGGTATTCCAAGCTGAGAGCAGAAGGACTCCAAATCTTCCAGAGTCTTGTACACAAGCATTCGGTTATTCTTCAACACTTTTATACTAAATGGGAAACCCCATCTATAAGAGATCCCTTTATCTTGAAGGTGTTGTGCTAGAAATCGTGTTTCCTTTCTGTTTTGTAGAGTGAGTGGACTAAGGTCCGAATAGAGTTGTAGTTGGTGTCCTTGATATGTTATGGATTGTTGTTGTCTCGCCGCTTTCATTATCCTCTCTTTATCAGTAAATTTATGAAACTTTATGATAACATCTCTTGGGGGGTCTGAATCCTTGGGCTGTGGTCGTAATGCTCTATGAGCACGATCCAGAGGAATATCTGTGAGATCAGGGTCTCTTAGCACTGTCTTGAACAAATCTTGGAGGGAGGAGGACAGGTTTTCTGGAACAATTCTTTCTGGTAAGCCTCTTATCCTGATGTTCTGCCTCCTCCCTCTATTGTCCAGATCCTCTAGTTTCTCTTGCAGGAAAGATATTTGGGATTCCTGTGCCGAGATTTTTCTATTCAGTAGGTCCATATCAGAGGTCTGAGATTCAGATTGTTCTTCCAAGTATTCCATCCTATTACCTAATTCATTGACCTCCTTTTTGACCTCTGCCAAGCCATCTTTAATCATGCGGCCCACTTGATGAATAAATGTGGAAAAATCTTCCTTTGTAGGCAGATCCTTAAGGTCAGCTCTAGACAGTGGGGTTTCTGATGCAAAATCTTGGTGATTGTCCACATCTTCTGAGGTCTGCAAAGAATCTTCATCCTCTGCTGTTAATGTGTTTGCTGCTTTGAAAAACATGTTCATTTTGCTAGGGTTGCTTTTAGGGTTTTTCTCTCCTTTTGGTGCTCTTTTTGATGTCATTTTAATAACCTAGAATGCCTCTGATGGTTGCTGCTTATATGGGAGCTTTGTCTGCACTAAAGTGTTTTGCTTTATAGGCTATAGGTTAATTTCTGTGTAATTCAGGCCAAGGGTTTTTTTCTTTTATCTTCTTTTTCTCTTTTTTCCCTTCTTTTTTTTCCCCCTTTATTTCAAGAAGGCGTGCTTAAAAGCTTGTTTAATTCTATCTCTCAAGCTTATAGCTAATCCTTTCTTTTTATATGAATCACTTTGTTAGCTTAAATGTAAGCCCCAACTGCACTAAGGTGTTGTGCTGTAGGTGATTGGTTAATTCTGTGCAGTTTAGGCCAGAGTCTCTTTTCTTATATCGTGAAGATGTTATTAGAATAAGAGAGTAAGACCTTGCTATTTCCCAAGCTTGTTATTTATTCCTTGAATTGCTGACTGATCAAGTGTGTTGCCTGTAGTGTGGGACATTCATAGCCTACGTGATGCCGATAACTGTTTGATAAGCCTTTCTCCTTTCATCTAACCCACTTCATAGGCATCCGATCCTGTCTGACATTCTGAGGTAAAGAAATTAACTTTAATTGGTTATTTTCCCTGTGTTGCTGTGTTCCGGAGCAGGCTAATGAGTCTCTTGTATGCAAGTCCCCACCCGGTTTCTAGTGCCGTTATCTTTATCCAGCACTGCGGCCAAAGTCTCTTTAATGTCCCCTTATTTATGCTTGTTATTCACTGCGTGAGTGCGTGTGTCATGGGAGGCCTCTACTCACATGTCCGGGTAAGTTGCCTGCTGACCGTGATTCCCGTAAGTCTTCTCTTCTTTATTAAGTCGTGCAGGTCCAGAGTCTCTCCGTATCAGACCGCTTCTGCTTTTCGGTCTGTGCTCTGCTGGGATCTATTTTCTATACGAGGCTGCAGCAATGGCGGAGTTTGGCGCTTCTTTTCTTTTCTTCTTGTTAATAGCTGTTACACTGGCTGCTGCGTTTAGTCGTGGTGATTAAAGTGGTGCCACGAGATTATTGCTCATTTGAGTGCTGTTCTGCAAACGTAACATGCTAAACATAGGAGTTTATCCCCATACTGTGTCTTTAGACTAGTGGAGCTTCACTATTTTGCGGCCATTTCAGTCCATGGTCGGCTCCGCCCCCCCCCCCAAGCCATTTATTTTTTAACCGGAAATAGCAGCGCTATGAAAGGTGAGCGGTGAAAATAACTTGCAAGTTATTAGCGAGCCAGCAATAACGCAAAACTTGTAATCTGGCTGCGTATTAATAAATATAAAAATAAAACGAGAAAGAATGTATGATCATCTTCATTGATTAAATAAAGACATTATTGCACTTTAACGTTTTTTTCTTATATTAAACAAATCAAACTTATTAATTGAATTATAGAAACAAAATATTGCAAAAAAGAACGTGTAATATATTAACTATAACAAAATAAATAACACAGCAAATTGATCGATCAATTTAAAAAAAAATAATAATAATGTATATTATCTTTGAATTTTACAATATACATATGCGTAACTGTGATTTCTAAGTATAAAAATACAAAATTAACGTATGTTGAACATTGTTATTAAAAGGATTGATTGTTTGTTAACATATAAAAATTATTATATGTTCGAACATTTTGAACCACATTTGGATATAGAACCGTAAACAATATTTAAAACAAAAATAACATAACATAATTGTTAAATTATAAAATATATGAAGGATATGAATGCACATAACTAGAATACTGATGAGTATTAACAAGCATTTGTTAAACACATTTTTAAACTAGTATAGTAACATTTCAAGTGCTGGTCTATCTTCATCAACATAGTGAAAACCCACATACAGTATGTGTTATCTGGTGCTGGGGAAGTATTTACGGTTTTTTTACCACACATGAAAGTATAGGTTTCCTATTCTTGGGTCCTAGAAAACCATGAATCCATACTGTGAATCCACGGTAAGATATTTTTTGACATTCCCTGATAAATAAATAAAAAAATAATATAATAGAGTTGATTACTATATATATATCTCAAAAGAACCCAAACAGAAGTTGTGGTAGGGAAGCGGCACTCACTTGATTTAAAATTTAAAGCAAACAACTTTTTATTTTTTACATTACTGTGACATTTCGGGGTCGCAAGCCCCTTCTTCAGACAGTGTAAAAGTGAAAAAACAACACACTTAAATAGCAAATAATAAAAATGTGAACAAATAATTGAGCATTGAAACATAACCCTCTGTGCAGTTAGAAAACCATAGCAGTTTGAATCCTAAACCACTTCCGGTTCACTCTCCCATGTGATCTGACCCCTGGGTTACCATAGTGATCATGATAAACAAAAACTATTATACACATAACATTGAGACTCTGAGGCCTATTTATCAAGCTCTGTATGAAGCTTCTGGGCCCGTGTTTAAAGACCGCTGCTCCATAACCCTGTCCACCTGCTCTGAGCAGGCGGACAGGAATCGCCGCAATTCAACCTGATCGAGTATGATCAGGTTGATTGACACCTCCCTGCTGGCGGCCGATTGGCCGCGAGTCTGCAGGGGGCGGCGTTGCACCAGCAGCTCTTGTGAGCTGCTGGTGCAATGCTGAATACGGAGAGCGTATTGCTATCCACATTCAGCGAGGTATTGCGGACCTGATCCGCACTGTCGGATCAGGTCCGCAAGACCTTTGATAAATAGGCCTCTATGTGTTGATATAAATGCAGGTATCAAACCTGTCAATCGTTATTTCAAGTGCACCAACACTATAAGTTTATTTGCATTTACACTTAGTGGTTAGAGTGCAGAAACAGATTGTGATACAATGTGGATGGGTGATCTTAATAAGGAACAAAAAAAGACTATAAAAAGCACACAAGCGCTAAATCAAAAAATATTTGAAAAAGCTGTTAATCTTACTTTGTAGCAGCGGCACTGGCAGCGAAGTGTGTTAGGCTATATGATCTGTTAAAGAAACAGATTTCTAATGCAGGGTCTCTTCCCTTTGCATAGTAAATGCCCATTGGTAAATTCAATCACTATAGTCAGAATAAAGCACAAATGCATCTAAAAAGGAACACTAATATCAGCCAATTGATACATCTAACCTCCGTCTAAAAATAAACACATAGTTAGTGCAGAGGAGAAAGACAATTATTGACAAGTTTGTCTAAATCAGTGTGTTTGTGCTAAAGTATAGCTACATATGGAATGGAAAATAAAGCATAGATCACAAATTATTAATAATAATAATAATAATAATAATAATAATATGTTTGCCTTTAATTAAAGGGATACAACACCCTAGACCAGGGTTTCCTTCTATCACCTGTGATAGATTTTATCGATCTGCTCCAGGGTGAATACATCTGATTCATCTCAGGGTTTTAGCTCAGCAGCTTCCCCAGTACAGGTTTAGTTTATTTTTGTATCTTCTATTACAAAGCAACAGTGCATAGCATCTATATCAATGAGATAAGTCCATTCATCTTTACTTATGTATTTCTTGTTAGTTCTAATGTTTCCATACCATATGTAATTATGACTGCATACCTTATTAAGAACATTCCTAAGAGTTTGATTCCCAAATTGTCTTTCTCCTCCGCACTAACTATGGGGGGTAGTTATCAAGCCGTCTACTTTTCTGCCTTCGCCGGCCCAATATGCCCGCCCAAGCTCGCCTACCTTCGCCGCCGTGGACCTTGAATACGTTCGCCTAAGTTATCAAATAAAGCTGTCAAAAAGCCGCGGGGCGATGAGCAGCGGACTGTGAGAGTTATCACTCATCCGATCTCGCTGCTCTTCGGCTTTTTCCCAGCTTTATTGCTAGCCTGTCACTAAGCACTCACACTAAACTACACTGTTCTATCCCTATACCGGCACCCCCGGAGCCTCCCGCAACTCAATAAAGTTACTAACCCCTAAACCGCCGCTCCTAGACCCTGCCGCAACTCTGATAAATGTATTAACCCCTAAACCGCTGCTCCCGGACACCGCTGCCACCTACAGTATACCTAGTAACCCCTATCCTGCCCCCCCCTATACCGTCGCCCTCTATAATAAAATTATTAACCCCTATCCTGCTGATCCCGCACCTCGCCGCAACTAAATAAATAGTTTAACCCCTAAACCGCCGCTCCCTGAACCCGCCGCAACCTATATTAAACTTATTAACCCCTATCCTGCCCCCCCTACACCATCATCACCTATAATAAATTTATTAACCCCTATCCTGCCCCCCACTACACCGCCACCACTGTAATAAAATTATTAACCCCTAAACCTAAGTCTAACCCTAACCCTAAAGCCCCCCTAACTTAAATATTAATTAAATAAATCTAAATAATATTTCTATTATTAACTAAATTAATCTTATTTAAAACTAAATACTTACCTGTAAAATAAACCCTAATATAGCTACAATATAAATAATAATTATATTGTAGCTATCTTAGGATTTATATTTATTTTACAGGCAACTTTCAATTTATTTTAACTAGGTACAATAGCTATTAAATAGTTATTAACTATTTAATAGCTTACCTAGCTAAAATAAACTGAAATTTACCTGTAAAATAAATCCTAACCTAAGTTATAATTACACCTAACACTACACTATACTTTAATAAATTATTCCTATTTAAAACTAAATACTTACCTGTAAAATAAACCCTAAGATAGCTACAATATAAATAATAATTATATTGTAGCTATCTTAGGATTTATATTTATTTTACAGGTAACTTTGTATTTATTTTAGCTAGTTAGAATAGTTATTAAATAGTTATTAACTATTTAATAACTACCTAGCTAAAAGAAATACAAAATTACCTGTAAAATAAATCCTAACCTAAGTTACAATTAAACCTAATACTACACTATCATTAAATTAATTAAATAAACTACCTACAAATAACTACAATTAAATACAATTACATAAACTAACTAAAGTACAAAAAATAAAAAAAGCTAAGTTACAAAAAATAAAAAAATAAGTTACAAACATTTAAAAAAATATTACAACAATTTTAAGCTACTTACACCTAATCTAAGCCCCCTAATAAAATAACAAACCCCCCAAAATAAAAAAATGCCCTACCCTATTCTAAATTAAATAAAGTTCAAAGCTCTTTTACCTTAACAGCCCTTAAAAGGGCCTTTTAAGGGGGCATGCCCCAAAAAGTTCAGCTCTTTTGCCTGTAAAAGAAAAATACAACCCCCCCAACATTAAAACCCACCACCCACATACCCCAAATCTAACCCAAACCCCCCTTACAAAAACCTAGCACTAATCCCCTGAAGATCATCCTACCTTGAGTCGTCTTCACTCAGCCGAGCAGCGATGGAACCGAAGTGGACATCCGGAGCGGAAGAAGTTAATCCTCAAAGCGGCGCTGAAGAAATCTTCCATCCGTTGAAGTCATCATCCAGGCGGCGCTGAAGAAGTCTTCGATCCGGGCGATGTCATCTTCCAAGAGGCGCTGAAGAGGTCTTCTATCCGGGCGATGTCATCTTCCAAGCCGGGTCTTGAATCTTCCTCCCGCCAACGCGGAACATCCTTCTTCACCGACGGACTACGACGAATGAAGGCTCCTTTAAGGGACGTCATCCAAGATGGCGTCCCCTCAATTCCGATTGGCTGATAGGATTCTATCAGCCAATCGGAATTCAGGTAGGAAAAATCTGATTGGCTGATGGAACCAGCCAATCAGATTGAGCTCGCATCCGATTGGATCAGCCAATCGGATTGAACTTGAATCAGCCAATCAGATTCAAGTTCAATCTGATTGGCTGATCCAATCAGCCAATCAGATTGAGCTTGCATTCTATTGGCTGATCGGAACAGCCAATAGAATGCGAGCTCAATCTGATTGGCTGATTCCATCAGCCAATCAGATTTTACCTACCTTAAATCCGATTGGCTGATAGAATCCTATCAGCCAATCGGAATTGAGGGGACGCCATCTTGGATGACGTCCCTTAAAGGAGCCTTCATTCGTCGTAGTCCGTCGGTGAAGAAGGATGTTCCGCGTCGGTGGGAGGAAGATTCAAGACCCGGCTTGGAAGATGACATCGCTGGATAGAAGACCTCTTCAGCGCCTCTTGGAAGATGACATCGCCCGGATCGAAGACTTCTTCAGCGCCGCCTGGATGATGACTTCATCGGATGGAAGATTTCTTCAGCGCCGCTTGGAGGATTAACTTCTTCCGCTCCGGATGTCCACTTCGGTTCCATTGCTGCTCGGCTGAGTGAAGACGACTCAAGGTAGGATGATCTTCAAGGGATTAGTGTTAGGTTTTTGTAAGGGGGGTTTGGGTTAGATTAGGGGTATGTGGGTGGTGGGTTTTAATGTTGGGGGGGGTTGTATTTTTCTTTTACAGGCAAAAGAGCTGAACTTTTTGGGGCATGCCCCCACAAATGGCCCTTTTAAGGGCTG